>NC_064307.1:26665798-26840687 GCF_023373825.1 Bactrocera dorsalis | reverse complement strand
AGTGGTGAGCCTAAATGACAAAAAATTCCAGGGATAAAGAAACCTTACAGGGAAAATAATTGGGTTTAAACGAAAATAAATCAGATTCATCAATCAATCGCACTAACGGTGATTGATTGCTACAGCTAAATGTCGTAAAACCTACTGGTCCAAATTGAAGCACCCCCTACTTACATTGTATGTATGTGCGTGCAAGTGTCATTAGAGTGAGCTTGCGGTGGCCAATATTGCCTTCACATGAGCGATTGCCTCAGCACAATCAAAGGCAACAAACTATTTATACTCGTACGTACATACATACATACATACATATGTATATATGGAGGTACATATACTTTCACTTTTGTTGTGATGGTCTGACACACGGACTCACGTACCACATTACCACAAACGCCAACCGACACTTGTAATATTTATTGTGCTTTCTGTGAATTTTCTTTAACTATCCCTAAGCCGTGCTCCTCCATTGCTTTATTGCTTGTTCAGTGCGTGTTGTTGTAACACTTGTTGCTGTGTTTACAAGTAATAATCGAGTAATTTATAGGGGCTTTCGAAGAGTGGAGAACTGTTTGCAATTGCGTGCAAAGTATTTTAAATAAAAAATGCAAATTAAAGGCGAATGGAAAGAAGAAGCAATAAGCTGGGCTTATTGCGGTGGCGTGCACTTGATTGAGGTTGGGTCAGCCTGGTTGAGCAGCAACAGAATAGCACAGCTATTCAAGGGTGCAAATGGACTCGGATAAATGCGATCTTCACAAGAGATTGAGGTTGTATTGCCATCCGTCGCACTTGACCAGTTGACCAGCGTAGAGGCGGCTATCTAGCAGCTCTAACATCTGTGCTGATTAAATATGAATGGGAGTAGGACGTACTTTGCGAAATGTGATTTTTTTATTATGTTTAAATATATTTACTTTATCAGTAATTTTTGCATTTTAATTTTTTTATCAACAACTACAAACGTTGAAAGTGTTTTGCTTTTGCTAGAAGGTTTTCGAAGTTACACATGGCTATAATTTTGTTCATATAACGATTGTTTACGAAGTAATTGAGATAACGCCAAAATAAGTGGTAAACTAAAGAGTGATATATTTCGCTGTTCTCAATTTTTTTCTAAGAAGAAAACATAGAAGCTTCAAGTTTAATGGGGAATATTTATTATCATTCGAAAGAACATTCTTTGGTAAGTATTTTTTGAAGATTATCTCTTTTAAAGGTTTTCCGCCTCTACGTCTCAGATGGTCATTGAGTCCAATTTTGGACGCTCTTTCGAGCACGTTGAGTGGTAAAACCCTTGATATTTTGCTCCAAGGCCGGAATCGAAGCACAATTGTCCGCATAGACTTTAAACTTTACATATCCGCACAGGAAAACGTCTAACGGTGCACTGTGTTGCGGCTAGTGGAAAAGTAATTTTTCTCCGATTATTTTTTTCAGTGTTTTTAATGATGCAATTTTGTCACAGACATTCCAAGTAAACAAAAAACACATAAAGCTTATTTTTATGTTGGCCCGTTGATTTTTAATTGATTTTAGAAGTCAAATATACAAAATTTTCACGAAAAGAGGGGATTTCAGGGCTGTATTCAAAATAATATCATTTGATTTTGGTGACAGATATTTTGATTCGAAAAAAAAATCTGCCTTCGGACAAGTATCTTCTGTAAAAAAGGGAATGTTGTTTGAGACATTTTCATATGCACCTTTTTTAGAGCGAAAACCCGAATAAAGGTCCATTTTTCCTTTAAATTTGGGTTAGGTAAGCAATATCTAAAAAGTCCCAGAGAGTCCCAGTTCCAAACCACTACAGAAATGTTACATAATTTGTTTTCAAAGAAACCTGAAAAAATCAGCTGCCCATACCTGCCTTCCTGGGAGTTATAGCGATTTTAGTATATCACTCTCAGTGTTTATTCCATAGAAATAGAACGGAAATTCTCGGAATCACTTATTGAATAATTTAATCATATTAGTTTTCGGGTGACTTTCCGTTCATTTTTGGTCCCCATTGGGCAACTATCAGAAGAAGCATTGGTAGCAGGAAACAAGGACTTCAGAAACACCAGGCTTTACCATGCGAGGAAAACATCAAGAAAAGACAATTGTGAAGACATATTACATTATCTGCTCGCCAATTCTGATCCCGCAATCACAAGTAGGAGAATACTGAAGGAGAAGAAACACCTGAAATTATCAGAGGAAGCAATGAACTTATTGGTAGATGACTGATAATTTGGAATTTTTCTGTCGAATGCAATAAAATATGCTTGTGTTATAAAATAGTATCTTCAATTTTTTTTTTTTATTCTACATCTATTCTGGCACTCCACATAAATGAGCATAACTCTCTTAAAACTGAAGCTATTGACTTCAAACCAGTATCAAATTAAAGCTTTTATTGCCACCTTTCAAATAAGAAATGAAATAGATTTTGGTTTTATATAAAATTTCAGAGTTTTTCAACAAATATCGAAAAATCATGAAAATTTGACGTTTATAATTCTTGTTCGGACCACCCTATACTTTATTTAAAAAACTAATCATAGGGCATTTATCAGAAATAAAAGAAGAATTAAAATAAATTTTTTTTGTAAATTTTTCGAACAACTTTTTTTTTTTGACTTTTGTTGAAAATTTGACCCAACAATTTTTTTCGGTGTAAATTTTTTTTTCACTCATTCTGTTTGGGATTTCATTCTGACCAATCTGTAGAAGTTTCTCATCGATACAATTAAAATTACAGTTTAGGCAATATGATTTCCAAAAAATTCCGGTTTCGCAACACTGTGCGGTGTGATATTACATGATCTTTGTTGCCAATCGACCGGCCCAATACGTGAAATTATCTGCTCACCGAAGTGGTCTCTCAATAAATCCAATGATTAATGGGATATGTGGGAAGTGACGACGTTTTGTTGAAACTAAATGTCACGAAGATCACGAGCTTCAATTTCAGGCTTTAAGACATCAAATAGTCGGTTATCATGACGCGATAGCGGTCGGTATTGACGGTTACGTTCCCACCGACATCATTTCTTAAGAAAAGAACAAACGACAGGTGATTCCACCGGCCGAATCAACTCTTCGCCGCTTTGAAAAAAGTACAAACTATAAATTGAGTATTTATTTTGGTATTATATTGGTGAAACGTGGTACATATGTTATTTGGCATCCAAGGAAGATTGGGCGGTAACAGAATATTAGGTTAAGTAAATAGACTGATTTTTCGTGAAGCCATGAATAATCTCATCTGGACAGCTAGAGGCGCCACCCGTTATGATTCTTAGGCAGGCATAAAAAACACCGTCTCATTTTGAAGTAGCGCCTTGAAACTACCACAAATTTATTGAAGCGGCCGACATCAATTTAAGCCAATTTACCGGGCTTTGAGATGCTTCAACGTTAGTGGTTTGACTGACTTGAAGTTGTGTCCTCCAAAATCCTTAGCAACATCGCCTGAGTGCCAATGGGACAGTGTCCAGTAGGACGCCTATCATTGAGACTATGTGAACCTTGGTAAAAACTGTTAGTACAGGTAGCTCATTGAACTTTTTGCGTTCCACTCTAGGAAAGAAGACTTATCGTACTATTACCACGACCGCAATATAAACGTAACAGTTTTATTAAAAACTAAAAGTGCGTTTAATCTATAAATAAATGTAGCGGAGAGATTAAATTTTATACGTAACATGATACGGTAAGGCTCTATGCGAAATGGAATAAAAAATTATACAATGGGTATGGCAGCGCCCACCTTTGGGTAAAATCCTATATCTCAGGCACTACTTGACCGCCTTTGACTTTATTATGTGATGTGAAATGACCAACCATTTTTCTTTTACCCTCATTTACGTGCCCTATATTACAGTCTTGTACTCGATTTGTGGATCTTCACTAAAAGGTTCTACAAATATTCAGTTCATTTAGTAGTGTCTCTGAATTCATCATGTTGCCAACCGTAAGCAAGCTCTCTATCATACATAAACACATACAAATATACAGTATGATTAATGTAGTTCGAGCAAAAGTTGCGTAAAATTCCAAAGTGTTTCGAGCAATTCGTGTTATTATGCAATTTGGTGATAGAAAATAAGTATATTAAGCCTTATCTCATTATGTATTGCTTATGGCGTTCGCGCAATGTACAAATTTAGTTAAGTTGTTTGAATATGGCAAGGCAAAAAAAAACACTAAAAACAAAAACAAAACCACTAAAAACAAAAGCGAAGGAAAAGCAAACAAAAGCTCATTGAAAGTACTGATAATGTTGGCATCAAATGTCGATAAAAGAAATTCCAACATAAACAAATGTATATAAACAACAAAAACAAAAAACGACACAATTTTTTAGCGCCAATAAAAGATTGACTGATTTCTTAACTGTGTGCATTCATTGAGCGCAGAGCGAACAAATTGTGCATTCGTTATACGTTCGTAGATACTAATATACTTTATACATAAGTATGTATGTGTGTATGTATGTCCGTTTGTATATGCATAATATATAGTTGGGAATATAAATTGGGAGACATTTAAGTTTTGTTGATAGCGTGTTGAAGTGTTGCTATTAGCGCTTTGCTTTTTCTTGCCACTTACAGTTCTATTTTACTCGTCAAGATATGTGTCAATAAATTCCACTTCACTTAAAATTACAATATTTTTGAAGTCAAAGATCGACAAAAAACAAGAAAAATTTTAACTTCGGCTTCACGAGGTCGTAATACCCTTTACAAGTTCAAGCTTTCTTACAAGAACTTGATTTTGATGGTTTAGTTTGTATTGCAGTTAGTGGTCCGATCTGGAGAATTTCTTTGGAAATTGCACTCTTGCCTTTGACAATAATCGAGGACAAATTTCGTGAAGATATCTCGTTAAATAAAAAGTTTTCGACACAAGGACTTCATTTTGTTGGGTCAAATCATAAGACAGCTATATTTCATAATTGTCCGATCTCAACGATTTGGTCGCAGCATGTAGCACTGTCTTGGTTAATAATACATGGCAGTCCTCGGAACACTTTTTGGGATGGTCCTTCAGAGAGTTTTGTTTTATCTCTTCAATCGACTGAGTACGTGTTGCACGGAGCGGTATTTTCAGTTTGGAGAACAAGAAATAATGATACGGGGCCAAATCTGGTGAATACGGTGGCTGATCGATGGTATTCATCGCATTTTTAGTTATAAATTCGGTCACAATGGTACTCTTTTCGAAAAAATTCAGCCTTATTTCGATGAGTCGAGCAAGAACGCGTTTCATACCCAAACAGATTCGCAAGAGATGTCGAGCTCTATTGTCATCTCTCTAACACTTGCTGGACGATTTTTAAGCACCAAATCCTCGATGGTCGAAGATCTTCCGAAACGAGGCATGTCTTCAACAATCTCTCAACTGTCTTTGAAGGCCTGTACCACTCGTAGGCTTGTTTTTGTGATAAAACTGAATCACCGTAAGCCTTTCTCAACATTCGCAACGTTTTCGCACAGGGAATTTGGTTAGAAATGCAAAATTTGAGACAAATTATTGGTTTGATATTTTTATCCATGTCAAAGTGTATACTTATACTTATATTTATATATTATATTATATAAATCTGATAATATCTCCGACGCCTCTTTCTGGGTGTTATAAACATAATGGCGTACTTGACATATCCTGTTCAGGGTATAAAAAATCAAAAGTAGCTCATTGAATGAATTACCACGACAAAACTCAGCTCCAAAATGCCAAATCGTACAAGTGTATCATCAGCCGCTTTCAGCCAGAAGACGAATGAAAAAAAATAATAATTGTGTCAAAGCTTTGCATTATTCTCTGTTTGCGGCTAACGCAAAGCAGCCAGAAATATTAACAAATAAAATTAAAACAAAATCGTTGCATAATTTATTGCTATAGCTATAACAATACTTCGACGAAGCACCGTTAACTGTGTTAACAATAGGCGCACGAGTGGCAAACAATAAAAAAGCGAGTGGCTTCAACGCTACCGGCTTCAAGTTTGAGAGCAAACAATAAATAAATACGAATATATTATGCATAAATAATGCTCTCGATACAATATAAGAGTGCATATTTGCATACATATGGACATATAGTACATTTTAATATCGCTGGTAGGTCAGCTGACGAAATGTATTATGTACATATGTATGTATGGTGTCATTTACCCCAGTCACTGCTGTCGACTTTTTGTTACACGCCTACTTTTGAACATATAATGACTTGATTGTAATCGGGAGTCAGTATAAGCCAATATAAAGAGAGAGAAAGACAGCTCACACAAAATAACTTAGCAGTTTTACAACTCTAGTTCAAAGATTACGCACCGTTTGCTTTTCCTGCTGGGTATTCGCGATTTACTCTTATCTCACCTCTCTACCGGAAATGTACATACACATTACTTGTTGTCTGTCGTACACGTACAAACGCATACATACACCCATATCATGCTTCAATATTTATGCAACATTACAAAGTTATTAAAAAGCCTTCGCATTACTTGCCATGAAATTGCCCTATAAAATAATATAGATAATAATTATCGCATTGCTAACTACCTAGACTGACTTATTTTATGTTGGAAAGAAATAATATTAGTAATTCTTTGTTGACAAATTACTCACAGCTAAAGTAGTCATTATCATTTTTTCGGAGTTTCTGTGTCATCTGATTATTGTTGATGATTGAAAAATTTATGAAAATTATCTATAAAACACAGTTTTACTTTACTCACTCTCTCTTTTTCTCTCTAGTAGAGCAAGAATATTATAAATCAAGGTAAACCTTAGCTTCACATTCCATCAGGAAATCAGCTGACTCAAATACATAATATTTAGTTGATAACTTTTACTAACGCATAATTGTACAAAGAATTTATAAAATGTGTGCATGTGGGTCTAATTAAAAATATCAATAAAACAGATTTTAATCTGAACTTAATTTAATGTTTGTTCCATATATAAATACTTGTATATTGGGTTGTCAAAAAAGTCTTGCGGTATTTTCGCTAGTTGGCGCTGAAAGCGCGTAGTTCTAGTTTTATTCGTCGCATCGGGTCATGCTATACCTTTTTGGAAAGCTCTTTTCACGCGCTAACACGTGTTTGATTGATTGTTGTTTCTTTTAAGTCGTTCGTGAGTTATAGCGTCGCAAACATGGAGCAAAATAAAGAGAAAATACGGCATATTTTACAGTACTACTACGATAAAGGCAAAAATGCATCTCAAGCCGCCAATAAAATTTGTGCAGTTTATGGACCCGATACAGTTTCCATTTCCACCGCTCAACGATGGTTTCAACGTTTTCGTTCTGATGTAGAGATGGTCGAAGATGCACCATGTTCCGGAAGGCCTGTCGTCGAAAATTGCGATAAAATCGCTGAATTGGTCGAAAGAGACCGGCATAGTAGCAGCCGTAGCATCGGTCAAGAGCTGGGCATGAGACATCAAAAATTCATTTCAATTTCAATAAAAAAAATTCAATAAAAATACCGCAAGACTTTTTTGACAACCCAATATATACATACATAAGTACTATATGGCGACGCATTTGTATGCATTTCGATAACAATTTAAGGCGATAAAAAATTATTTATCAAATCAGCATTGGTAATTGTTTTATTTTTTATAACTTACTTATGTAGATAATAAAATCGAATAATTTGTAAACGTTGTTGAGATTGTGCTGCTGTTTTGGGCACTAATGGATACCGAATTTCGTGAAGATATGTAACTCCTCAATTAAAAAAGGTCTTAAATCTGATCGTTCAGCTCGTATGGCAGTTATGTATGTATGTATGTATATGCTATATTGGTCTGCTATCGACGGATCCGACAAATTAATATCTTCTTTGTGAAAAATGGACGGGTGAAAGATCGATCGCTGTAGCTTCAGTTGAGCAATACTTTTAATAATCAATCACCATCTTAAACGTTTTTCTTATATAAAAAATATATACCCAATCTATGTACGTATATACAACTGTGTTCGAAATAATTGCAGTGGCTTGAAGAGCAACTGCATTAGTCAGTCGAAAAATGGCGCAACATATTGTGGTCCGATGAAACCCAAATATGTTTTATTTGTTTACCGTGGACGCCGACAGTATGTCCGAAGGACAGTAAACGTTTCATTTGATCCTAAATATATTTCACGGATGGTAAAACATGGAGGTGCAAAAATCAATGTACTGGATGGAGGTGCTTGTCTTACTATTGTACATGTCCGTTATTTTGGATTAAAGAAAACATGGATGTCAAATTGTACGTTGAAATAATGGAGTCGACTATGCTACCACACGCTGTATGGAAAATGTCGTTGAAATGGGTCTATCAGCAAGATAACGACCCCAAATATACCAGCAGGTTGGTAAAAAATTGGTTTGCTCTAAATAGAGTTGAGGTTATGGGTTAGCCGGCTCAGCCAAAGGACCTTAACCCAATTGAGAATTCTTGGGCAGAGGTCAAAGAAGCTGTAGGGAAAGAGAATTCGTCAAATACGAAGCAATTATGGAGTGCTGTGAAGAAGGCGTGGAAGACCATTCCTCTCGAGAAATGAAAGCGTTTGGTGGACTCCATGCTTAGGAGATGCGCAGCTGTGTTATACAACAGCGGTCATTCGACGAAAAACTAAACTAAACTTTATTTTATATTATTATAATGAATTAATTGATTTTTGATGTAAAAACTCAATACTGCTATTATTAATCATTTTTATTTATTTAAATAAGAACTTTATCTTATTCTTTAAAGAAATCATATCTCTTTTAAGCTTGTATATGAGCGAATTAAATACAATAATAATAACCCATAATAAAAATCAATTACACGATATTTTTGCTTCATTTGAATTCCTGGTTATGCCACTGCTATTATTTCGAACACAGTTGTATCGACCTATCTCGATAAGTTTAAGGTTGCACAAACCGTTTTTAGGTGAATAAGAGAATTACTATGCGCATGCTATATTGATATGGTACATCATCATAGTAAGTACAAATATACATGTGTGGACTCCAATTATAAATTGTTTTATATTAATTAAGTAAAGGCGATAGCTAACCTAACCTTAGTGAATTAAAAATAAGTGAGTAATTTCACTTTCCAGCGAAGGCGACTATTTGTTACGATGACAATGTTGACTGGGCTGATTGTAAATAGCAGCGGCGGCACGTCGCCGGCAAATAAACTAATTTCTTTTGTACTTACTGTAGCAATAGCCAATGAATATAAATAAATACGAAACGTGAATTTAAGGAAGTCAACTTTAGAAAAGTTTAAAAGCATACGACTCAACAGAAAGTAATTTTATACACTATATACATACATACTTACATACATATGTACTTTGCAGTACATAACATTTTCATAAAAATTCTAGATCCATAAATTTCGTTCGTTTCAAAAGCGTGTGGCACCAGCTGTTGCCGCCTTACTCATTTATGTCAAAGTGGTGATTTCCATTAAATTCGCGCCATTATTTGTTGTTACAACAAAAAAAAAAATTTAAACAATACCAAGCTCTTATCAATATTCAAGTATATTCCCTGAGCGTCATTCATTTATGTACACATCCATTTGCATGTACATATGTATGTATGTGTGTTTATATTTCCGTGTATTTCTTATCTGTATTGACATTGCTCTCTCCTCTGCCTTCGATTTGCAAAATGCTGGCTTGTTTTGCCAAGACAACTGAGCAAATAAGCATATTGAATTGCTCTATAGGTACCCATACATATTATAAGGGGCATAAAAATATATAAATGTATATATACATACATATATATAGTACATATGTACATACTTTCATACCCTGTTGATTAAATCGCTTAGTCCGAAATGCATTAAATCAAAGCACGCAATCAGGCTTCAATTTACTGCTGATTACTCAGCAATGCTTAGATTATAAATAAATAGAATATACTATAGATGTATTTAAATAAGATATAAACATATGTATGTATATCTCCTGGGTGTTGGCTAAACTTCCCCACTTTGATGTTAACCGACAAATCGAGTTTTGAGCAGCTCTTTTGAACCCAAAGAAATTCATGTCATCAGAAGAGCTAGTTTCGTTCTCAAAGGATCCATGGCAAAAAAAAATGTTTGCTATTAATAGATCAAAGTTTTAAACTGCCCCAGAAATTAGATCAGCCGTTTTCGTAAAAAAATCTAAAGATTATCGGTTGATTGGCAAAATGCTGGATAAACACAGTCGTGGTACATCAAAAACTGTCCATAATGTATAAATATGAACATCTGTATATGAACCCGAGAATAAACAGATTTTTGGGTGTTCCCAGGTGACATTATAAAATTTATTCACTTGTCAATGAGTGACTATTTTACGTAGCAAAGTTCATCTGGCAAAATGATTCTTCTCTGGGCAAAACACACCTGACATTGAATATAGATTTGGCGCTCAACGATTTTTTGGTCAATCACCTCAGAAATAATTTTCAACTCCAGGGATAATATTTTCAAAACTATTATTGTTGTTGTTTCCGTTTGGTGGAATGTTGCCAAGTGATTGGCTAAAAATCTGAGTTCGTTTCGGTTAGGTAGATCCGGCTGTCATGGGAACAGATTCAAAATTAATCTTTCCATGTAACCAGACAACGGTTTGTATTCAACTAGTTCTTTCTAGCCATATTGCTTAATACAAACAACCTTTAAGTTGATTTGCGGTTATTTAATACAAAATAATGTCTATGAAGAAATATATCCATCACTCTAGTAGACCAAGAACAAAAAAGAAAGTAGAGGAACCAGAAAATATTCAACTTGAATGGGCTTGCCTAAGGGAAATACATATATAGATATAAACATGTTAATGGTAATAAAAGAGCTGCCGAGTTGATCAACACCGAAGATAAGGATAACCCATTGAACAGATCAGGTCTATTCACAATAAAGGATATTTGGAAATAGGCATTAGAAACCCGTCTCCGTCGTATCACCGCCCACTCTTTCGCCTATTTTCCTTATTCCTATGTCACAGTGCTAAAATGGGCGAAATCACACTATAAACGCTCCTACCTTCCACTACCTTAACTTCCATTTGATTCTTTCACTTTCCAGCACACAAATCAAGAAGTTATTAATATAACGGGATAAAATTTTGCACTAATAATTTCTTTAAAGTGTGCCACCTTATGGTCAAAAATTGCTCAAATTAAAATCGAAACTATCCAAACCCCTGGGCTTCGAATATGGGATCTCAGTATCTATAGTTGATTTTTAATCGAAAATATCGGTCAATGTATGGGATACATAAGTAAGTGTACAGTTGAAATTCAGAGAGAATACTTTCCTGACAATAATAACTCTATGTATGGGGTGTATCGGGTGGTCAATACCTTTCTGAGGCAACATATAATTGATATAAAGATTTTCGAACTTCCGGATTGCTTTATATTGCATACAAGGTGTGTTCCTGGTGGCGCCATCTATATGTCGACTGGTGCGTTAGAATCTGCTATCTTTATCGATTGTCAAATGGGGATTTCATGACATTTCATCGATTGGAAGTGAAGTTATTGCGTTTGAAGTGTCGGTATGTTTGTGTTATCGGTGCGAAAATGAGCTTCGAACAAAGAGCCAACATTAAATTATGTTTTAAAATTGATAAAACTTTTACCGAAACGTTTCAAATGATGAAACAAGTTTTGGCGATGATTGTGTATCCCGTAGCAAAGTGCACGAGTGGTTTTATCGTTTTCAAAGTGGTCGTGAGGACATAAACGACGATGTGGGCCAATCAAAATCCGTGATCACCGGAACGGATCCATCGAAACTGTGCATGAATTCATCAAAAATCAGCCGAAATCATCATTGGAAATGGTATTGAACATCTCCAAAACATCGATATATCGCATTTAGACCGAACATTTGGTCCTACGAAAGGTGTGTGAACTAGTTTTTCCGCACAAATTGACTCACGACCAAAAATTGCTCAGAATCCGTCTCATCGATCGACGCTTGTGACCGATTATTTGATCAAAAATCACATTTTAACCATTATCCACTCCCTGTATAAAGTTTAAAAAGTATACGGTTGCACTCGAACTTAGCCCTTCTCTACTTGTTTCCTTTGTGCAGCTCTTAACTAACCTATATAATTTTACACATTTATAAACATTTATATTTGCAAACTATATGCTATATATAGTTTATTTGAATATTAAATTGGCACTCAACCGACTTATTTTATATAAGACTTGTACACAAACACACACATGCATAATTTCCATATTAACTCAACAAGTGGCCACCCTAAATAAATAATGCTCATTTAATACTTGCGGAGTGAGGGTGCTGCCGAGACACTATGAAGCGCATGAATAACGGAATTTATGTTTGCTGCACATAAACAAAAACAAACCAGAAACAAAATAGCAAAAAACGACGACTTCCTCGTGCAACAATTGCGAAAATTCAAATAAATTAAGGCTAAATTATATGAGTTTGTATGCAGAGAATGAAGAAGTGAAGTGAAGATTGTGGACCACAATACGAAAATTTAATTCAATAGAGGAAAATAAAACTGAACAGTGCAACAACACAGCTGTGCTGTTATTAAAGTGGACACCCTTTTAGCAAACAAAAAAAAAAAACAGAAAAACGTTAAATTCACCTGTACCGAAACTATAATAATCTTCATGGGTGCATGTTTAGAGCATAATGGGATAATAAAAGTTATTTTTCTTGATATAATCAGTCAGTTTGAATGACAGTGGTTCTGCGAAAGAAGCCTGAAATTCCAGAACACCTGGTAACTGACTTCATAGAATAACGGAACTTGGATTCATGTTTCCAAACAGGGATCACATCGGCTCACTTGCACCTAGCAAATTTATTTTTTTTTAAATTTATCAACATGCTGGGACTAGGTGGGCCTTTGAAACTTAGGAGAGAGGACAATAAACTTAAGGTCGCACTATAATCCTCATCTATTTTTCTTATCTTATTGTATAACAATTATAACTGTGTCCGATCTGAACAATTTCTTCGGAGATTGTAGCGATGCCTTCGTGAAGATACCTTGATAAATAGAATAAATTTCGATATAAGGACCAGATTTTCATCGGCCAGTTGCGAGGATGGACTAATTCGTATTATACAAACGGACAGACGGACATGGCTAAATCGACTCAGCAGGTTGCGCTAACACACTCTTTCTGGTATAATAACTGCAATGAAACAGAATTCATTAAGGCTGCAACCTAAAAATAATTATTCGTTCGGCAATTGAGAGATATTTTAGACATTTTATAAATGAATCATATTTAAAAAGTTATTTTTTGTTGTATATCATGAAGTGAGGTTAAATGGTATCCGAAAGGCGCCGGTCGGAAAGAATGTGCTGTGAGTGAGTATGTGGAATTGTAGGAGCATGAAGTCATCCACAAAGTACCACTGTAACTGTAATGCACTTATACATATACACACACATACTTACATATGTATAAGCATACTTATGTGCAACATCCAAGTGGAGATCAGTAATTTCATTTACAAACACCCGACACAATGCAAAAATTATGTTTGTGTGGGAGGCATCCATGTAGTTTATATTTATGTATGTGGGTAAAAACCGCGAATTAAAATGGCAATTCATTCCGAAACAAAGAGAAATACATCACCGATATGTATGTATGTACATATATGTTATTCCAAAACAGGCCTGACATTCAACGCTGTCAAGCAAAAGCTTTGCGGCATTTACGCTTTGAGGTCGACATCCACAACAACAATAACAAGCGAAATTGTGTTGCACATGTATGTGCATACATATGTATTTGTAGGTAAATTAGTTGATCTGCTGGTGTGGCGCATTTTCATTTAATGTCAATTTATGTGTTGTGACGATTGTGTCAGCGACAATGAAGCTGCTTAAAAAACAATAATCATAAAAACAATAACACTTCAAATAGACAAATTAAATTCGTTTATTTTTTCTCGCCCTTAAATTTGTGCATAATACGAATACGCGAAGACACGCAATATGCAGAAGACTGACCAATGCTTTCGGTCGACTTAATAATTTAATGAATCGTCAAATCTCCAATAAACTTCATGCGATGGGACATCTCGTTTGTAGATGGATTAAAGAAAGTTTGCTCTGAAGATAAAATTTGGACTCCGTAGACGAATCAGAATGATTTCGAGAAATTATAAGTTCTTAGGTTTATTCGTTAACACTACATTTTCCAAAATCTTAAATCCGATCCAAAGAAAAAGGATATTAAAACAAAGAAAATGTTTAAAAAGCACTCAAATGAAAAAGAAAAAAAGTCCTATAAGTTCCTCGACTGAAGGCGCGAAGACGTTATCGACGCAAGAGAAGCATACTTTTGCAGATGAGTACTAGTGAGAAAGGACTGGTTATTAAAAGTGTACGAGAAAGATTAGACAGTTGGCATCTAAGAAGACTACATGAGTCATATTCTGCGTGATAAAGTTGTCAGGAAAAGCACAGACTTTCCTATCAGTAAGCGAGGAGAGTGTTCTTGTTCCTCTTTCTTCCAAATTTAAAAAACTCTTACTCTCTGGGGAGAATTTTCGAGTCGAGTGAAGAGGTCATCGCAGCCATGAAGGCCTACTTTACCAGAAGACATATTTTTCAGATGATTTAGTAAATCTAGTCTTTAGCTCGATAGAAACCCACGATGAGAAATAAATTTGCATTTTTCAAAATTTTTCTTTCTTATTTTGAACTTATCACCCCTCCCTTATGTAATCCGACAAGAAGATTGTGAGAACTGCATCGTTATAGCCAAGCGACGCTTCAAAATGTCAAGCTTCATATTTATATAGGGGTCAAGAATATTCAAGAAACTCTGCAAAAAACTAAAATACCAAAGTGTTTATAAGCCCAAACCTATCCGTAATCTTATAACTTATAATTATTGTCTAAGTAATTTAATGTAAGCGGAGAAAAACTAGACGACAGAATAGAAGGATCGGGCTGTTTTAATATGAATTTATGAACTTAACTCAAGGCTCTTTCCTATTTCTAAGCTCGGTCAAAATTTTTTTCATAAATTTTAATTCAATTATGGTAATTGTTAACATAACCAATCATTTTTTAGAAATATACATATGTTATTATTGAGAAAATATATATTTTTCGATATTTCGATCAAATTTTACTTGGACTTGGGCTGACCCACTTAAACTGCGCTCGCAAAAGGACTTGTTATACACCACCTTTGTGAATGATGACAATATCGAAAAAGTTAAAGCAACTGTGGTTTTATGTTGGCATCAGAAGGATAACAGAGATCTCAACATCTCTTATGAATCGACTCAACATATTTTGGGTTTGACGCTTGCCAATGTTAGACTCAAATTTGATTAATTATTAATTAATGGAATGCTTGTATTAGCGTATTTGGAAAGCAATAAATAATTTGTATTAATATAAAATGTTTTTTTTTGTTAGTATGTTAGTGGTATTATAAATATTTTCGCTAAAGAAGCATGTGTATTCGAAAAACAATTTGTGTGAAAAGTGGCCCACTAAGTCAAATTGTATACTATAGTTAGCAATATAATTCGATTTCACAACAAATGTAATACTATATAAGTAAAAAGTATGCACATACATACGTACAAACACAACAACTGAACTTACTTATAAGGTTCATATTTCCTCGCGCGTTACTTATGTTGCTGATTATATTGCATTTTTACCGTACTAAATACAAGCCAAGTATGTACTTATGTATATATGTATGTACATACACGCATACATAAGATATTTACATAAAAAGTCGTTTACCTAGTCGTTGGTACGGTGTAATTTGTGTTCGTAATTAGCCACATACACGGCAAATCTCAGCTGTATTTATTTCAAAGTAATCCATTGTTTGGCTGGTATCTCAAAGCAAAGAAAAAAGCAACAAAAAACTAAAGAAAAACTGTAATAATTAAATAGTCAACCAAACTTCTACGCTTTACTATCTAATCTCCCCTTGAACCATTTTGAGGTCAATGAAATTAAAGCGGAGTTGGTAAACTCCTGACAAGATCAAAAGTTTGTCACGCTGACACCTTCTGCACTGAAAATTTCATAATTCATTTTCGTCTATAAAAAGTTCCCGAAGGCGTCACAATAAAAACATAGCCGCCGAATCAGCATTTACTTAAGATTTATCTGAACAATAACAAAACAACAATGGTGAGAGATGAAAGCGACGGCGGCCGCGTTTTTCGCTAGTAAATGTATGAGCTTGCATTTGAGTCATACCAAAGACGTTCTCGAGGGGATATTTCGGCGGCTGTAAGGAATGCAAAACAAAACAGAATACAGCTTATAATGTGTACGAGTGTGTGTGCTTGTACTTTGGTTATAAAGGTATTCTTTTGCTTATGACCAGTTAGTGACGCATGCCAAGATTAAAAGCTATTTCATTTGCGCCAACATTTTGCCTGGCCTCCTCGAGTACCCTTAAAGCTGAGAAATTGGAACCTGCATATATGTACATGTATATGCATATATGTACATGTATACATATGTATATGCATGTGTGTTGGTAAATATGCCACAAATGTTGTAGAAATATTAAATTTGGTTTTGTTTTCTATTGTTTTTGCTGGTTGGCAATGAAATATTTAATTGTTGATGTTTATCTTATACATTTAACTGAGCTCAGCAACAATTTGCCTCAACAGAAAGCATAAAAAACAAGTGAATTGTATTTGTGCGTTTCTACAGTGTTGGAAAAAATAATAGAGACGCAGCTATCAAAGCATTAGCATTCAAAAGATATTACGGGACATATTCGACCAGCGCTGAAGAAAAAGCAACGGCACTTCGGCGGGCGCATTTCCCAGAAACAATTCGGGAAGACCAGTGTCTAGCCATAGTCGAACATTATAACGGGTGATTTTTTTGAGGTTAGGATTTTCATGCATTAGTATTTGACAGATCACGTGGGATTTCAGACATGGTGTCAAAGAGAAAGATGCTCAGTATGCTTTGACATTTCATCATGAATAGACTTACTAACGAGCAACGCTTGCAAATCATTGAATTTTATTACCAAAATCAGTGTTCGGTTCTTTTCTTTTTTATCGACAAATTTTGTTCAGCGATGAGGCTCATTTCTGGTTGAATGGCTACGTAAATAAGCAAAATTGCCGCATTTGGGGTGAAGAGCAACCAGAAGCCGTTCAAGAACTGCCCATGCATCCCGAAAAATGCACTGTTTGGTGTGGTTTGTACGCTGGTGGAATCATTGGACCGTATTTTTTCAAAGATGCTGTTGGACGCAACGTTACGGTGAATGGCGATCGCTATCGTTCGATGCTAACAAACTTTTTGTTGCCAAAAATGGAAGAACTGAACTTGGTTGACATGTGGTTTCAACAAGATGGCGCTACATGCCACACAGCTCGCGATTCTATGGCCATTTTGAGGGAAAACTTCGGACAACAATTCATCTCAAGAAATGGACCCGTAAGTTGGCCACCAAGATCATGCGATTTAACGCCTTTAGACTATTTTTTGTGGGGCTACGTCAAGTCTAAAGTCTACAGAAATAAGCCAGCAACTATTCCAGCTTTGGAAGACAACATTTCCGAAGAAATTCGGGCTATTCCGGCCGAAATGCTCGAAAAAGTTGCCCAAAATTGGACTTTCCGAATGGACCACCTAAGACGCAGCCGCGGTCAACATTTAAATGAAATTATCTTCAAAAAGTAAATGTCATGAACCAATCTAACGTTTCAAATAAAGAACCGATGAGATTTTGCAAATTTTATGCGTTTTTTTTTAAAAAAAGTTATCAAGCTCTTAAAAAATCACCCTTTATAAGCCATATCACTTCGATTAGGTAGTCGCAAGACAACTTTTTACTGCGGCCTCAATCAGGTGGGCTATGGCTTCGTTCGCGAAATTCAAGTCTTCGGGGGTGGACGGTATCTTTCCCACACTTTTACAACAGGGAGATCAGATTCTACTGCCTCGTAGACCCCTGAACCACGGAGGAACGCGGAGGTGATTTTTACTCAAGGTAGGAAGGAAGGACTATTCACTGGCAAAATCCTTCAGGCCAATTAGTTTAACTTCCTTCTTACTAAAATGTTTGAATGAAATCGAAGGTGCTTTTGACAATACGTCTCACGAGAGCGTAGCAAGTGCAGTGGAGAAAAGGAATGTGGTAGCACCGAGGCGCAGATGGATAGAGGTCGTACTACACATTAGGGGATATGAAACCTTGTCGTGGACGACCTACTCGTTCTTTTAACTAACAATGCAGGACCGCACATCAAACTATCCATATTTGTACATATGTATTTGAGAAGTTTTCCGAGCATGTTTGCAGCAGAGGCCTTCGCATAAGTCGGTGCGTAGAGATCATTGTATAAACCTACAAGTAACCAATCCTTCATTTTTCACCAACACATACGCAAAAATCTACTACAAATCGGGCACTTGGTACGGGTTGCCCCTAAATATTCTACTACAAATCGGGCACTTGGTTCGGGTTGCCCCCAAGTATTCTGCTACTAATTAGTCACTTGGTACGGGTTGCCCCCAAATATTCTACTACTAAAACGTTCAAATGCCTCAAATCTGCTATAGTGTGTTGCCGTGTTAGGTTTTAAAATTTATAACTTTAACAATATTTTTATAAATGTTCAAATATTTTTCGATTATTTAAATTCCTAAATATTAAATTTAATCAGTTTTGTCCAAAATATTAATTACTGTATCAATATATTATTAAATGTTTCCAATTTTATAAAAAAATATTTATGTATATAACTTTTCAAAGTTTACCAAGACCTACCAATTCTACCTCATTTCAAAATATACAAATCGAGGTAAATGTGGACGTAGATGAAAGCAGCTTTCTACATAAAAATGCTTTTGTGTATTTTTGCGGTTATTTGTACTATAAATATTTTAAACAACATAATTGTTTAATGCCCTTGCCAAGATTTGATGGTGGTATTACTGAAGAAGATTTTTTCTTCACTTCAGAAAAGCAATATAGTAATTGCCAAATAGTAAAACCACCCCTTGAATTTATAGATTTTCTATCGAAAATCGAAGATATTTATACACAACATTTTGATTCTACTTGCCATAGGATCGGATTTTCTCAAATATTATTTGAAAAAATGGTTAACGTAGAACCGTACTATTGTTGTGAAAATTGTAATTCTGATATTATAAAATGTCTATTCATTAGAATTAGAACATATTTCCTAGTAAACGCTTTTAATAAAAAAGTAAAACAAAGTGATTTCAAAAAGGTAAAGTTCTTGTGTGTTACACATAAATAGTAATCACGTCCGTTTGTCTGTCTATATGAGTCGGAATTTATATGTATATATGTATGTATGTCTGTATTTTGTAAATATTATTTATTACTTAGTAGATTGTTTTGAATATTATTGTTTTTGTTCCTGAATTGTACCTGATTTTTTATATTTATTTTAGTTTTTGTTTAAATAATTACAAGTTGATTGTTATGACTTGTATTGTTAATGTTTACAATGGAAAAAGTTGATCTACTACATGTCTTTTAATTACATCTCTGTGCCTAAAAAAGGCAGATTTCGATCAGGTGATCTCAGCTGTGAAAAATTCTTGGAAAACAGCTGAGGCCTTCGCATAAGTCGGTGCGTAGAGATACACTTCTAGCGCCACTTAAAGCGATCTCTGCCTACGAGATCAAATCGTCACTGGTGCAATAGTGTAGAGAACAGCTAAGCCCTTGTATAATATGATATCGCCGTATTGACTAGTGCTATAATTATAAATTTTGACTTGATTGTCGATAGAAGGTATATGTAGATCGAAAGCAGAAAACCTGACAGTGCCAGAATCAAAGAATCTATATAACTTAAAACATTGTTTTATGTATGAATTCGTTCCTTCTATATATGTATGCATACATCTTCTTCTTCTTCTTTACTGCCATAGACACCTTATGCGATTATAGCCGAGTTAACAGCGCGCCAGTCGTTTCTTCTTTTCGCTACGTGGCGCCAATTGGAAATTCCAAGCAAAGCCAGGTCCTTCTCCACTTGGTCCTTTCAACGGAGTGGATCGCCATTCATTTGGGAGTGGCCAGAAATGATTCTTTTACATATGACTCCAGCAGCTCATGACTTCCGGTCTTTGACCAAGTATCCTCTGGGTAGGCTAAGAACATCCGTTTGAAGGTGAGCTAAAGTGAGAAGGCGAAACATCCCTGTGCGCTGGGTTTGGGACCCGCCACGTAAAAAAACACCCCCAATGAAAAGTAACAACCAACTCCCTTTTGATGACGACCATATGTATACAAACATATGTACATATTTTACTCGTTCCTCTACTTTTCACAACAGTGTAGCTCCACTAATAACAAAGTACACACTTGAGTTTATACTGGTGTAGTTATGCATTTCTATTTGAAGCGTGTGAACAGCTTTTTATAGTGCATTATATTTTGAGAAATAACCAGCTGTTGCTTTTTTATTTGATCATCATTCACAAAACACAGCTGAGGTCAAAGTTGAAGGTTGTATTTATTTAATTACTGTTACAAATGTATATAAAGCATGGAAGAGAAAAACAGGTGAATTGTTAAACGATGTGAAATTTAATAGTAGAAGAAGGTACAAGTGGACAAAACTACGCTTGGGAAGAAATGAAAAGTGTACGCAAAATTTGTTATAGTGCTTTTCTTGAGTTTTCTTTCAGTATTAAGGAAAACAAAAAAAATTGAAAGTAAATGTGAGGAAATGGATCTCTCTCTCTAATGGTATTGCACATAGTTGACACTATTGTCGTGAGGAAACTAAGTTCCTTACTTGCAATACGTGGAAGTTTTTCTCCACGCCCGTCGCCGTTCCTAACCGATTTTTTTTTTCATTTTTTGTACGATGTAACCATGTTTGGTTATTTTTTTATTGCATATTTATAGCAACGAGTTTTCCTCACCTGCATAAAATTCCATTTTATCTCTCAACATACATACATACATATATATATTTTCTAAAAATTTCCTATTCATCATCTCAACATCTGGCTAATTCTGTGCTTACTAATCTTATCCGGAAACAGTTTGATATAGTTGTTTACTATTCAACAGTTATTTATAGTAAAGTCAAGCCTTTTAATTTAGCAAAGTAAATGGCTGGAAATGTGTACATGTTTATGACGGGTTTTAGTAGGCTTGAGAGGTTTTTTGTTTATAAATATGCGTGATTTACGTGACATTATATTTTTTTAAATTCTTTTGAAGTTATATTCTTTAACACAGATAAGCAGTACTGATACAGAGAAGACTGAGTATTATAAATTTGGCTCTCAATTTTATATGTTAATAATTATGAGATCTTGATAAATAAAAATGAATAATGATTTAGAAATGTCATCAAGTGAAAGCGACCAAAGCCCTTCTTGACGCCTAGTATTTAGGGTCAAGGACCCATTTTTGTCGCCTGGTATGCACTAAATTTTAAATTACATTGTATCGAATTACAGCAGTACATTTACGTACAGAGACATGTATGTATGTGTGTAGGTACACATGTCCGTAGCTACGTGCTAACAACACTAGCAATATGAACATGTATAATTTTATGATGTCTGCTGTACTATGCATACGCAAGCGCAACGCTGCAAAATAAACGAAAAACAATTAAAACGGCTATGAGGCCGAGACACAACATTTTCACCACGCACACCTTTTTCACACAGGTAGAAAATGTGTGAATCTCCCCACACACGCTGCGCAGCCAAAACAACAACAAACATACGTATATATGTATGTAAAACTCTCCCCTCGCTTTCAACGGCTTGACAATAGAGCAACAACAAATTATTGCAACAAAAACGTTCCCCTGCCGCCGGCGCGTCGATGTTAATTCTTTTGGACGTATTACAATGTTCCGAAAAAAACAAATAAGTACACACACTGCCTATAATTACTAAACATATTTCTTCGAATTGCACAATCACGGGTTTCTCAGGCATTTTATAATCGGCAGAGAGATAACGGCTAAACTTAAGCAGAAATAATATGGGAATATGCCAGCAGTAGCAATTATTCCAATAATTAATTAAAAGTAATCATTGATATTGGAAATAAAAAACATACCCAAAAGCAGCAATTTCACCTCTGCAGCCGCACGCTCTGCATCCCTTTGCAGCACCCGATCGATGTTTTTCGAATGTTCCACCGCCTCCTTATCGCGCGACGTACTCACAGCACAACCCATTTTTTATTGCAATTAATTTTTATTTTTTATTACTTTTTTTTGCTAGTTTAGTAGCGACAATTCACACTACACCAAGAGCCACGAAATTTGCACCGAAATTATCCAAACCACTGAGACTGCCGATAAATGGTTTATGGTTGAGCTACTCCAGCCGCTAAGTATTCACAAATCACAGTTACGGCTTGCAATTTGCAATTAGGCCTTCGCGTGTAAATTTGTCGATTTTTGGCTGTTTTTTTCACCAACTGCTCTTTCACGGACGCACGCGATGATTCTTTTCCTTTCTTTTTCACTGTCGCGTCTGCGCGAATCCACTTTCCTTGCTGCTTCAACCAATCAAATAACTTCGCTTTACTATATTTCACTAATAAAACTTGGGATTTTCACTTTCGTACTCAATTTTGTTGTAATTATTTATTTCTAATCGCAAATGCACATAATTATTTTATTTGCCAATGCAGATTGTAATTTATGATTCACCACTTGAATATTCCTTTTGCTTCTTCACGCACAAAAACAATTTACAATCCGTCCGCTAGTTTCACACCACACTACTATTTGGTCAAATGTTTGCGTTGAACTGTCGATCGGCAACAGTGTTCGCAATACATAGGGAAAAAAATGTGCCGCATGGTGAATATAATGGCGTAGGGAAAAACATTTCCTTTTCTTAAATTTATTTGAATATAATTTCAATAAATGCTTTAAATTTATGTATATGATTTTACAGCCAGTGTTATTTAATTAACGTTTTCAAGAAATTGTGGAATTATTTATTTATTTTAATAAACTTCGCATTTTTGGTCGTTGTAATCTAGTGGTGTTAGCATTACTGTTTCTTGATTTTGACAGTATTGTTCACCACTGATTCACTGGTGTTATATCTTCGTATGTTGTAATTTGTGTATTTAGTATTATTTAATACAGCGCTCTTCAATATTCCACTATAAAACTATTGCAAATAATATTTAGAAATAAAATTATCAAATCCGCAATCAAGTGGTGTCAAAGAATGTAGATTATAAGTGTAATTATAAATATACATTCGTTGTTGCTGTACTTAATAAAGGTTGCGTTCCTTGCTAGGCAGCGTTTACAGTCACAAATGGTGATGGTATTAGCTGATATAACAAAGTTAGCTGCAATTCGGCGTTCTGATCGTGTTCATTAAATTAGTATGAATTTGAAATTATTTTCAATTTGTATTACATTGAAAAACATTTTTAACACTTGGAAACGAAGCTATGCCATTGGATCAAACAAGTATCTTAAACAATTTGATAATTTTAACTATTTACTCTCGCAGCTATTTAGGCAGGCTATAAAGAATGAGTTAAATATTCGAGACAGTTGCCATATTAGACTAGGGTAGATAACTACAAAGTAAAAAAATGGGACGGCTTTAGAATACCACCCCAAGATTTCGGGAATAAAATGGGTATGGTCAGACGGATGAGGCTCTCCAGATCAAGAATATATGTATATATGTACATATATGTATGTATGTAGTTATAGCCGCGGGAAACTTTAGTTTTCAAGATATTAGCGTTTAAAGTTCAAAATTACCACTGCTTGAAGTACGTATTTTTTCGAGTTAAAAGCAATTAGTAGGTAGAATAATTACGAAAAAAAAATGGATACACCCCAGTATTGGAGCGAACAGGGTTATATTAAATTTTAAATTCCCAACATAGTATGTTCCAAAAGAAATACATAAGTGCTAGTAATTACATTCAAAAATGATTTTTAAATTATTTTTTTAATACTTCTTCTTCTTCTATATTTTTTTATATTTTATTGATAATGTTATGGCTAAATTTATGTAAGAAAACATGATGAAATTAAAAAAAAAAGTACTTTTTAAGAATAAATTGGATTTTTGTGTTTCAGATCATGATCCAAACATGAGAAATCGTGTCCGCTAGTGAAAAAACCCATCTCTTTCTCCCAGCCATTTCTCCGACAGATGTCATCAAAAAATTCCGAAAAAATTTGTTTATACACTCCAGTCCGTTGGTTTTATATTTCCTGAAATTTTTTTCTTGAATTCTTATATGAATTCATCAATAGTATTATAGGATTGTCATCAATAGATCAATCATCAATAATGTATTACTACTCTTGTTTCATTCCTTTGTCAATTAACAGTGAAAAATTTGAAGTGGTTTTCGAACATTTTAATACAATGTGAGTACACTTATAGAACCTGTTGGTGTACACTTGTAGGCCTAGTAGGAAATACATAAGGTTGTGCAAAAGGATTTGAATGAAGTTGAGAAGTAGATGCCAGCGATGATAAAAAGGGGGATGAAGTTTTATGGGGAGAGAAAGTGGTGCGGTAATCAGGTAAGGCAGATACTGCCATTAGAAAGTGCTATTTCTGGAGATAGTATTAGACATGTTGTTTCAACAGTAATGATCGTTAGAGAAAAGGATTTTAAACTCTTATACATATATTGTAGTTGGTCTTACCTTCATTCGGTTTGGTTTTGCACGAAATGATTCTTGAAGTTCTGCACAAATTTGCACATATTACAACTGCCACCTGAAAATTTGTTAAATTTTTCCACTATTATTTATAAACTCGTATTTGGAGTATCTTTCTAATGACATTTTCAGTATATAAATAGCTTCTTCGATGCTTTGTATTATTCAAAATATGAACACAGGTTTTATCAACACGTGATAAATATAAATGCTGCTAAGTAATACACTAAGAAGTTCAGAGAAAAATTATAGACTTGTAGGTTTCCGTTAACGTCACTGGCCCAAAACTTCCCTTTACTATGTATGTTAAAATCTTACCCAACGAGTTTTCTTTATAATTCCTATCAAAGTATGACAGTTTTGCCCTTGACTTTCTTTATTTACAGAAGATGACTGACAGCATGAAGCCTTGAAGTAACTCCTTTAAACGATGCCTAGTGACAATGGGATTTCCTGTTGGGTAAGTGATTATAGTGCTCGATTTTAATCATCAATTAGTCGTACTAATTTGTTGAAGCAAAAAAACAAACTCCTATTTTTGTAGCGATTTTCAGTAGGAGAGAGTGATCTTAGAAAATGTGTTCCCTTAGGTTTAGTGATAAACATCCGCTGACGACCCGACGACTATGTACAAATTAAGAATAGATACAATTTTGTATACACTTGCTATTTTTAAAACTATTGATCTTTTAAGGCCACACTTTCCTTTGCTAACGAATCGACACAACAAATATCGAAGTGTCGGCTAAGAAAGTTGAGCTTGCTTGTTGCTTGCCAAACTAATTTTTTCGACGCTTTGCACCTCATTACTGGTTCGAATGCATAAAGTTCAAATTATCTGTTTATTATTTTACGATTTTTTAATCAAAAGAAAATCCCCGATATTCCGCTCCACCAAGTGATCGTGTGATCGTGAATTGTTGTTCGATATGTCTCGAGTGTAAATAAACAATAAAGTCAGGCGAGCAGGCCTAACAGAACATATGTATGTACATACATACGGGTAGATGCATGTGTAGGAAGGTATTTGTAAGTGTTGTTGTAAAAGTTTCGGTGCGGTGATCGACATTATTGATCGACGCTGTTCCGGATGGTTGGCAGGCCGGCCGGCAGCGCAATGTTTACGGTGGCTAACACTCGTGTCTCTCGCTTGTGGGACCGTCAAGGGGTTGCGGTGCAGGTGTGGCACATGCAGCAGGAAACAAATTCCCAGGCCTTTTGCGCGTTGCATTCCATTGCACCATCAGCTCATGTCGCTCGTCGTCCAACCGAACTCACACTTGATGATCGCTGGCAATTATGTAAAAATGTGCAAGTGTGTGCGTTGCCAAAGATAACTTTAAGTATTATAATTTATGCATGAACTATCATTTATGTATATATACATATATATGTATGGGTGTGTGTGTTTGTGCGGGTATAAATTTGACATGTTTGCTTATGAAAAGAAACATTTTGTTAAGCCTCAGTGTTGCACATTCTTATAATGTGGCAGGGGTCGCCGTTATTTTTGTGGCCACCAAATGGCCGCAGCGGTTAAAAATCCATCGTATTTTCATTTGCGTTTTTATTTATTCTTTTTGCTAGCATTTGTGATATTAATGTTTCCTTGCAGTTGGGAGACTGAAGTCTTCCTTCATTATTAGTTATTCTTGCGAGTTTTTACCATTTGCAACAAGTATGTGTACAATTTATGCAACAAACATACATATGTATGCATGTACAAAATCCTTGGACCCTTTGACTTTATACCGGATCTTTTAGATCATGGAAGCGCAAAAATCAAATTCTGACGGTTTTTTCTATGCCCACATATCTGCGAGGGAGTTGTAGTTGGGTAGAAGCCATTGGAGGAGAAGTTGGTAGAAGGAAGGCTATATTGTCAGGAACTCTCTATCACCTAGAGTTTCAAACTTCCTGACAATTGCAGTGTTTTGTTGACGATACTAGCCTTGAACTCACTAACTGTGTACAGGGTTAGCTAAAGAATGTCTAAAAATTTGCTTAAATAGTAGGGAGTCCACACTTTCAGATATCCCACCGAGCAGGTGGAAATATAATTTTGCCTGAGAACATTTGAATTGACCACAAGGCATTTTGCTGACTTATAAGCTCGAATATAGGAATTATATTTTTATGGCTTCACAAAGGACTGAATATAGTTGAGCAAGTGATCAGCGATCGAACCTAACCTAATCTAACATAAGTATATCATAGGTGCCAATTTTGAGCATAAAGCGATGACAATTCTTTTATTCACATAAACCAATAAATTGCGTTTCATTTTGAGTATGAGAGGTATGAGCGATCGCATACTCGTACATACGAGGTTTGACAATTAAGTAATGAGACTGATTTTATTGCCGCGCTTGTGGCAAACCTGTGACCTTGAAATTCCCTTTCTTTTTTTCCGGCATCCCTCCCCTCTCCATTGATATATGGTATACCATAACTTTAACTTGTTTAGCTCGCCTGCTGCATCAAGTTGAGTAGACGTGTGTTTGTAGTGCTCGTCACGAAAATGGAAAAACGAAATCAAGAGCAACGCGTCGCGATAAAATTTAGCGCCAGATTGGGCGAAACAGCTTTGGAAACGTACGCCAAAATTGTAGGAGTGTATGCTGATAGTGCTCTTAGTCGTGCCCAGGTGTTTCAATGGTTGTCTCTGCGCGCCCCCAGCCCGAAAAAAGCTCGCATGAGCAAGTCGAAGGTGAAAACGATGGTTATTGGCTATTTAGATAGCTGTGGCATCCTCCAGAAAAAATTCATTCCACCGGGGAAAACTGTGAATCAAGTCTACTATTGCCAAGTACTCGAAAGATTGCGAAAACGAGTCAACAGGGTGCGCCCAGACATCGCTCGTAACTGGATCCTTCATCACGACAACGCGCCGTGCCACACCACCCTCAGCGTGTCCCAGTATTTGGCCTCTACTCGCCCGACATGTCACGCTGTGACTTTTTTTGTTTCCTAAAACAAAATCGGTGGTCAAAGGAACCCATTTTGAGTCGATTACGGACATCCAGGCGGCCGTGATGAGGGTACTCGCGGACATCCCAGTCGAAGCGTTCCAGAAATGTTACGAAGCATGGAAAACGCGCTGGAATCGCTGTATAGCTGCCCAAGGGGACTACTTTGAAGGGGATGGCAGAGTTGTAGAATAATTTTCAAATATACAGTTTTTATGGAATCAGTCTCATTACTTAATTGTCATCCCTCGTATATACAAAAGTTTGGGGATGTTTTATTAACTCGAATTTAAGAAAGGCAAAAAAAGCTTTAACAGATATCTTTGGTGAGCTTTTACAATGTTTGATAGTTGAAGCTGAAGTAGTTTAGATCGCATTCTGATTCTCTAACTCATACAATATGTCACGAAAAGTTTCTTGATTTTCGATTGTTGGAATTATTGGAATGAAGCCTCTAATTAATAAGGAAATCGTGACGGATATAGGTCATAGAGATATAGAAAAATTTGTATCTTAATTGCAAAAAAAATATTTTCCAACTTCATAATATATGAACATAAGATAAATAAGTGAGGATTGCACCGCGACTTTAGGTCTATTTTGTCTATATGAACTAAATTACATTTGATCAAATTTATACAGACTTTTCAAAAAACTACACTTTTATATGTTTTAGTAAAAAACATAAGCCTTCAGAGTAGGCTCCCGATCCAATAAAAAGACGCCAACGCTAAATCCAAATTTTCATAGGTTTGTTAGAAGCCTCGACTGGGATGACCTTCGGTTTAGTTTTTTCGGCTGTATTCGCTAGATTGTTGGACAGCCTTATGGTCATGTTCATAAACCCATTTCTTTGGCGACCTCTACTCGATCTCGTTTTTGCAAAAACACGCTTGCATTGAGTCGCTTCCGACCCAAAATATTAACTAAAATCTGTTAAGTCGATCTATTCCATTTTGAAATCCTCTGCTATCACTCTGATGCCAAAAGGATGATTTCAAAAACTGTTTCAATAACCTTTTCAATGTTTTAGTGAGAGGTGGTTGTACACCATGATCGTGCGACCGATAATCACGTATGGAGCCTCAAAAACTTTGCAGACTTTGGTTGGGCCCCAACTGTCAAAGGTGCGAGGATCGGCATGTGTCTGCATGTCGGGTGCAATGCGCACTTGTCCGACAGCAGCAGTGAAGTCATGCTTGCGCTCACATCTACTGATCGGTCAGGTAGCCAAGCACACACTTCAACAAATGACGGCAGAAGGGTGTGGCAAAGGTAAGGTAATCTCGTTCCAGCGAATGGAAGAGTTATATGGTACTATATCATTGGCCCTTCTCCCAAGGGACAGCATTACTAAAAGGATTAACTTCACCAAGAAGTTCAAGGATACGCTTGACAGCAAAGCTGAATGGAATGATTTCACTCTCGAGCTCCGACTTAGCGATATTAATATTAAGTGGTACACTGACCGCTCGAAGGACATCGGAGGGAAACGGTGCAGGAGTCGGACCACGCACCAAGCTTTTCACACATACGAGAAGTTTTTCGAACATATTCCAAGCAGAAATATTTGCTATAAGTCGGCGCGCAGTGATAGTCCTCCAAAGCAGCTATCGTTACGAACGTATAACCATACTCAGCGATAGTCAAGAGGTACTTAAAGCAGTCTCCTTCTATGAAATCAAATCGCTACTGGTGCAGGGGTGTAGAGAACGGCTGAACTGTCTAAACTTAAATTATCAGGCCTATCTATTGCACGTTTGCCGACGTTTAGGTTATGGGGAATGTATTTAGCACTGAAAATTTCGTTTTGAATTCTTCATCAAAGCGCTAAGAAAAAGTTTTTGATTTCCTTTAAAAATCACTTTCATTTTCCGCGCCCCTTTCCCTCCGCTATGTTTGGATACGTTTGTATGTTTTGTGCTCAGCTCATTCAAGGCTGCTAATGCCAATATTTCTTTTTTACCAAAATTTTCCAGCCACATCAAGTAAACAATGAAAGATCACCCCAATTTTCGAGCCATCATCGACATCGTACGTCACACGTTGATATCGTCGACGGCGGCGGTGATGGCAGCGCCTCTAACATTGATAGTAGCGGCAAGCAAACAACAGGACGGTCGGACGGACAGAGAGACATGATTTACACATGTTTACAGCACAATCACAAACGGCGGCAAAGACAGCAACAACACGCCGAAGCAGCAATTGACGTGGCAATAACAACATTAGCAGCAACAACTCCATGCAACAATTCATCAAATGGCGAGCAGCAGACGCCGTATGAGAATTGCTCGCAATGAATTTTATAGTCACACACACACGATACAAACACTAATATGCGCCTAGTATGTCTGTCTGTCTGTCTGTCTCTGAACAATATTTATATGCATTTCTTATTGTACATTTATCGCTGTTGTTGTTGTTGCAGCGTACTCATACTCACTCCATTCAATTGCCGGTTGCTGCTGAGTAAAATGCGGTTGATGCGGTTTTGCGGGAGCGTCATTTTAAGCGCTGAGCAACAGCAATTCTGCTGTCGGGCAGCCGCGTCGACGGTGGCCGCCGCAGCGTTGCATAAGCAGCCACGCATTGGAGACTTCGAAAGCTGCGGCAGCACATTGGGTGGTCCCTGCGCGATGCCTCAGCATGCTAACGAGTACCAACGTCTGCTTATGAACTATCCACATACACACACATACATAGCTACAAATGTTGGCGGCAAACAGCCGGTTGGCGCGCGGTAGCATAAGACATTAAAATTTAATATCATCTTCCAATTGCGGTCACAGCGTTTTGTTTTTCCTTCAGTCAGTAGTTTCTTATTATCACCGATATTGTTGTTTTATGGATTACCAGTGCCGATCTTTAGCTGACAACAGCATAAAAATTGCAGCAACACTACTCACTTAAACACCTCCACACGAAGCCGCTGGCCGCTTGCCGCCGCTGCTGTGGCTGCCGTGGCTGATGCCAACGAAGTTGACTGACAGCGACGGCGAACTTCAATTGAGCCACTCAGCTGTGCCATGGGCAAACCAGAAACCAATATGGGCATAAAAGAGCCAAAAAAAAAGACAAGAGCAACAAAAACAACAAAACAGCAGCCAACAGCTAAGGAAAACAGCTCAAGATTAACGCAATTGCAGCGCTAGTGACTTATCGAAATCTATTTGCTTCACCGAAAACGTTGTGCGATGGATGGCCTGATGGATGGATAGACGGCGAATGGATGCATGGGTGAATGGTTTTGCTTTGAACGACGCGTGACTTTCGTCACTTCTAAAATACATACTTACATATGTGCGTTCATTTACATGTGTTTGTTCGTATGTTTGTGTATGCAAGTATTAGTTTAAGTGTATCTTTTCATTAAGGTAGTCCTTTTATGCAGCGGTGCTTTAATTATAATCACATTAAATTTATAGACGTTTATACCCTGAACGGGGTATATTAAGTTTGCCACGATATCTGTAATAACCTGCACGATTGGTTGGAGACCTCATAAAGTACAGGGTGTTTTTTTAGACGGTTAATCTTTTTGACAGCTGTTACTGAACTTAATATGATTTGCCATTTTGTAATGAATGCCATTACATCCTCAAACAGTCACTGTTAGGTGTGCTTCATAGGCAGAGGCGACCATTGGTTCATACGTAAATTGCCTTTTATATTTCGGAATTCGGCCACCCTAGTGCGCAAGTCTGGAAACTCACAATTTTATCGTAAAGTTAGAAATTTTTGATGGTATGCACATTTAGAAGGTTTTGAAATACGAGCGCTATTTGTGTGGTTTACAGTAACTTAAAATATTCATTTTTACGAGTATGAGAATCGCCGGAGAAGGTTCATTTTTCGCAGCGACAATGCGAGCTCTAACACTAGATTGAAATAGCTGCATTTTTGAGTACTCAAAACATCGATTAGATGAGTTATCCTCCTTATGGTTTTGAATTGGCACCGAATGAATTCGTTTTATTTCCATTCGTAAAAATAAACGAAGAGGTCAACGTTTTTCGAGACCTGAAGGGGCGGTTGATGCGTTCAGAACTCATATTTTTAAGATACCTCAATTAGAGTGGCAAAATTGCTTGGACAATTAATTTCTGGTGCCGAAACGTTCAGAATTTTGTAAAAGGCGTTCGCAAATATGTAATTGTTTGTCACGAATAAGTGTTTTTGATTGGTAAAAATTTTTCAAAAGGGGTTGAGGACGCGTTGCCGACGAACCACGGCGAAGACGGCCATAAACATCAACTGACGTCAATAAAATAAGGGAATTGCTGCTTGAGAATTGACAATTATAGTCATCGGAACGATCAGTGAAAACTTTAAATGATCATTTGGCCCTACTAAAGGTGAAAGCACGATTGAGTCCAAAATCACTAAATTTTCAAAACCACCGTCGCGTTAAAGTGTGTGAAATAATGCATTCTGAATACCATAATGTCATGAAACGTATTATTACTGGCGGTGACTCAATCAATCGACCGAATATCGTGGCAAAAGTGAGCCGAAACCGATAATGCCACGTCAAAGAATGTCAAAAATTAATGTTATGTTACGAATTCCTTCTGACCGGAAAGAAAGAGTACTATTTGAGTGTTATGATTCTTGGTTTTTGCACCAAGAGGATGCACCGTTGCCTAATCCATTGATTCTTCGTGAGTTTTTCACCAAATTTTCAATCAAGATCGTGCCGCGTCCATTGTATTCGCCCGATTTAGCTCAGCCAACACAAACGATCACTCCGGCAAACAATTTTGAGCCAATTGAAGACATTAAACGTGAATCGCTACGCGCATTGAAGATTGTTCCGGAAATTTACTTTGACAACTGTTTCGAAGATTAGAAAAACTTTGGTACAATAGTATTGGGGCCAAGGAGGATTAATTTAAGGGAGACGACATTGATTTTTACGAATTAATTAAGAATTTTAAATTATGCACAGAGTCTTACTATTTTTTGCTTGTGGTAGTAGTTATTTGAGAATATTTTGAAAAACAAAGCGATTTTCGAATATTAATATTTTCTTTTAATGAAGTCGGTCATAATATTACAGTCAATGGAGCACGCTATAGAGCCATGATTAATGACTTTTGCGCGCATCACTGGAGGTTGGGACGACTGGAGGTTGGGACGACTGTTGGTTTACACAAGATAGCGCTACATGACATACTTGTATTTCTTCATCGGTCCATATACGAGTATGTATCTTCAAAATTGATGATAAGTGACTAATTTGTCGTTCTGAGCTCGTCCAGTTAAACTTTTTTCTGTGGGGATATGTACATAAGTATAAAGTCTATTCGGACAATCCCGCTTCGTTTCAGGTCTTGGCAAAATCATCACGCGTGTAATTCGCCAGTTACCTATCGAAATGTTCAAACGAGTCATCGAAAATTGGACTCAATGGAGGGACCTTCTGAGACGTAGCCGCGGCCAACATTTGAAAGTGATAATCTTTAAGAAATAAATACCAAAGAATGTTCTTTCGAATGATAATAAACATTCCCCTTTAAATTTGAAGTTTCTGTGTTTTTTTTTTAAGTAGGGAACCTAGAAATGGATCAGCCTTTATATGTATCTGCCTATTGTTTTGAATATCCGGTTATTTTATATTTAATATTTCTATTTAGAATGCGTAAAGCATCTTGACAAAATTGAGTAATCGTATAATTTATGGGTAAAATCGGTCCATGAATTATTCCAACCCCATATTCTATGCATATGATTCGTTGTTCTAGTGGTATTTATTGGCGAATATATCGGTTACAGCTTAACTTATCTAATAAATTTCTGTAGAAATATTTTTCCGATCATACTTTAGTTAAATACCAAATCCGAACCTTCTCCGAAACCAATAAAGCGAGTTGACTTTATACGAAATACACACCATAAATACGATATGTGCCCACATTGTGACAAAAGAGCACTCGGAAATTGAAATTAAATTCCTTGGGTAAATGATATTTCAAAAAAATGTCCTTAATTATTGTGACAAATATGAGCGCGATTTGTCGACCAGCTTGTTTGTGGGAGGGTGGGAAAAAAACGAGCCGAAACCAAAAAAACCACGCCAAAGTCACTCAAAAATTTAGGTGAGGCTCGTTATTTTTTTTCGATATTCGTCGTTTGGTGTATCATGCATTTTTTCCGGAGGAACCGATGGTCAATAAGGAGTTCTATTTGACTGTATTGCGGTGTTTGCGTGAGAACATCCGTCGAAAACGGTCGGAATTGTGGAAGAACAAAAACATATTTGTGGACATGTGAGACATATTAATGACCACACCAAAAAATCGATTGAAGAAGCATGCTTTCATGACATGTTTGGCAACAGCATAATAATAATTACTTGCTGAAAGTATAATTACACAAACGAGTTTTTGACCTTTGTTACTGCGAAAAATCCCGTTCGTTGTTATTGCAGTGCGTGAATTTTGTATGACCTTTTGGAAGGTCAAGCATATGCTTCCGAAGTTTTCATCCGGTGCAAATCAGTAAATATATACATACTTATATGTATGTATGTATGATCGAGCTTCCAGTATGTATATTTGTATAAGAGTCGCCGCTGGAATATTCTCAGTTCAGCTGTTGTCTACATTGTTTGCTAATCTGTGGCATCTCATTCGCAGATACTTAACATGTTGAACGCAACGCAACGCAACCTGATTATTGCTGAAAATTTCGGCTAAATAAAGTTTCGTCATTGTTGTTTCACCTGAAATAGCCGACAAATGAATGGAGGCGATTTTAATGATTGCAAAAAACTTTAGAAGTGGCAAACAAAGTCTTTTAGTCAGCGATTTTTGTATTTACGATATAAAGCCGGAAGGTTTACCATTACTTTTACGATTTGCCTTACACAATGCTACCAATTAGTACCCCTTTGATAAATTCCAATGAAATGAAAGTGCGTGTGATTTTTAGAGGAGTGTATTCAGTCTCTGTGTGATTTTCCATAATTCCAATTTTTTGGCTTAAAATTCACTTAAGGTTCTTAAAAATTATTAAATTGTTAGAGTAGAGCAAAACAGTCCCCGTTCGATGCGTAGTGTCAAAGCATTCGCGTTAGTCCAGTGAGCCTCGTACGATTTTTATGTTTTTTATGTTTTTATAACAACTTTTCTTAGTCTCTCCAAATGTTACCATAGTGTAGTTAGACTGTGTTAGATAAGTTTGTTTGTAACGCACAGTGGTCGAAATGACAAATCTGGATTATTTTCTTTTAAATACTCGAAAATAAGATATAAATAATAAACCTCGAAAATTAAAAAAAAAAATAAGTTTTTTCAAAAAATAAATAATAATTACTTTGAAAAAAAAAAAATTAATTTTAATTTTATAATAAATTTTTATTTTTTAATAATAATTTACGCCAACGACTTGAAAAAAGTATTTGGAGTCAGAGGTATTGGATGGAGCTGCCCGATAGGTCATTTTCAGCTGAAGTAATAGTTTCACCTCATCGTCCAATTTACCGAATACTTCTCTTTGCAAATTTTGTTGAAAATCTGATGAGTCAGCATTACGAATTTTCGAGAAAAAGGTTCTGTGGAAAATCAATGATCCTTTGCGCATTGGCAACGTCGAATATCGTTTTCGATGCAACGATGAGCTGTACGAGTTATACGACGACATTGACATTGTTCAGCGATCTAAAGACAGCGGCTACGCTGGCTAGATCATGTCGTCCGAATGGATGAAAACACTGCCTCTCTCAGAATATTCGATACAGTACCGGTTGGAGGAAGCAGAAAAGAGGAAGACCTCCACCTCGTCGGAAAGACCAGGGGCAGAAAGGCATGGCTGCATTTGGTATCTCGAATTGGCGCCAAATTGCGAAAAGAAAAAACGGCTGGTGCGGTGTTGTTAAGTCGGCTATAAGCTCGTAAGCGGTGTCTACGCCAGTAGAAGAATAGTAATATTGTCGTGGATTCTAGTTAACTATGCCTGTTGTTGTTCTTTTCAAATTCTCAATAGCGTAGACTAACCCCAAAGAGCCGCACATGCAGTAGCATCCAATTTTATGATTACATCTCAGCTTCTTTACATTTTCTCGTGTTAAAAAACGCGCAACGTAAACAAAATTCGGAAAAGTCGTCGTTTTTTGTACATCTGTGTAACGCGTGTCGGCCGAACAAGTGCGTCGGCAGGATATAAGTAGGCACATGTGTGCGAGTGTGAGCTGCCGCACGATTTCCAGCAGCCTTAATCGATTGCAGGGGCATTTCGGGTGTGTAGGTTTGAACGTAATTAATTTTCATAGTCAAAATTAGTTGGTATGGCCCAACAGATTCCGTAAACACACACACACGTATTACATATCGCTCTGACTATGCTCACTCGCCGGGGGTGCCACCGTTGCACTTGCTCTTCTATATGCGTACATTATCCCTGGTACTATGTTTGAAGCGGGTGCCGAGCGTGTGTCGCTACCGTTGCCTTTCCCGCCAAGTGTGCTGCCGCTGGTTCTTGGTGCTGGTGATCTGCTCAATTTATACGCCTGTACGAATTGCTTTAATTATTACTTTGCTGTTAATATAAACATTTCTAAATTTAGCACAAATCATTTTATTCTTTTTTCAGCATTTTTTATTTTTTCTTTTCATTCGTAGTTTCGGCCTTTTTGTTTGGCGCTCGTTTAGTGTTGCACGTAAAGGAAATTTTATGTGTCGATTCTGGTAGTTTATGGCTTTGAAATGGTGATAGTAATGCAAATAGCACTCGTTCTTTGTACATTTTGTCCGTTTAGTGATTTTGTTCTGCAGAGTTTTCGAAAATGAGGTGTTTATGAAATGCCGTAAATTTTAAAATAAGTCTGGAGTAATGCCTTTGTTTCGTCAGCTAAATTTCAATTCATGGAAATTTTTGAAAGTGAGCAAAAGCACACCATTCATTTTAGCAACTATAAAAATGTTATGACCTCGATAGAGATTGCGTGGGAGTGTTATTACCTTAATATGAATAAATACCTTGAAAGCCAACAAAAATTTGTATCTTCGATATGTATGTAAATAACGCTATGTCAGTACTACTTTGTATATCATAAGCCCAAAAATTGTCTAAGCTACTTAACTGAGCCTGAGGTTAAGAAGAGATAATGCAGGGTGGGATATCAGCTCAAATGTAGGTGGACTGGTGGAAACTGAAGGTAAAGGTGCGATACAAGGCGGCGATCGAGATATGTAGCCGACTCGAGGGCAAGCCTAACTTAAAGGAAAAAGAAGGGAATGGTTGGCTTGAGCCAGAGGGGAGGTACAAAATGGCGGACAAATTTCGCCACACGATCGACAAGCCGAAATCAGAGGCGTTCATCGACCGCAATAACGTTGGGACATACATATGTCACAGAAGCGATAGAAAATAGTGGAGATTATGATATTGTAAGCCCTCTTCTCAACGATGAAATCCATAAATCCAAGAATGTTCCGTCGCTGGCATGGGTGGGGGAAACTGTCAGAATACTTTCTAATCTTCGGGAAAACGCGAAACTGGAGGTAGTGGACCGATGTAATATTCCATCGATACCTAAGGTGAAGGTCATCATACCTCGGGTGGTATACCTGGAACATGTTTTGCGACTACTTAAATGTCAGAAGACGGACGCTTTATCCTCTTATCACCACAACACGGCTGGAGCCAATTATAATTGTGTACTCATACAGAACTTTTTCATTTCAAGGGGACAGACGCTTTGAGAAATTTATTACTTTGTTGTTCTCTGGAATCAAATTGTATGAGAGTATAACTTTTACGATCCCAGATATTTAAGGGATTCCTATGTACGCTTTCAGTAATTGAACGGTTAAGTAGAAAAAGCCGGGATAAACACATTTTCGAAAAAGAGCTCGCTTCCAATAAGATTACAAATGTTGGGCTAAGGATCATGAACCCTACTATTGTTAACTTCCTATGACTAAAGTGTTCCCAAAACAAGTAAGGAAGGGTGTCACCGAACATTTTATACTCCTCGCATGATAAAAGTGATAATCGAGATTTCATTATCCGTCATTTACACATTTTTTTATTTTGCTGTAAAATTAATTAGAATTAAATTCTGAGAGATTTACCGATATTTTCGGTGAAAAATTAGGTTTAGGTTAGGTTAGGCACTGATTCTTCGTGTTCGATATCAGGGACCTTGAAAGTTATAGTCCGATCACGAACAATTTTTCCACAAGGGATACCTCAGCTCAAATACCGTATTTTGTGTAAAGTTTTATGCCTATATCATCATTGGTTCCTAATGTATATATTTACAGAAAATGGAATTCAAAATAGCGTTATATTGGAAGAAGGCGTGGTTGTGAACCGATTCCACCCATATTTCGTACATGTCATCAGGGTATTAAGGAAATATTATATACCGAATTTCATTGAAATCGGTCGAGTAGTTTCCTGAGATATGGTTTTTGGTCCATTTTCAATTTAAAAAAAAGTCTGGGTGCAGCTTCCCTCTGCCATTTCTTTCGTAGAATTTAGTGTTTCTGACGTTTTCTGTTAGTCGGTTAACGCACTTTTAGTGATTTTTCAACATAACCTTTGTATGGGAGTGGGCGTGGTTATTATCCGATTCTTCCATTTTTAAACGTATATGGAAACGCCTGAAGGAAACGACCCTATAGAGTTTGGTTGACATAGCTATAGTAGTTTCCGAGATATGTTACAAAAAAAACTTAGAAGGGGGCGGGGCCACGCCCACTTTTCCAAAAAAATTAGGTACAAATATGCCCCTCCCTAATGCGATCCTTTATGCCAAATTTCACTTTAATATCTTTATTTGTGGCTTAGTTATGACACTTTATAGGTTTTCGGTTTCCGCCATTTTGTGGGCGTGGCAGTGGGCCGATTTCGCCCATCTTCGAACTTAACCTTCTTATGGAGCCAAGGAAATTCGTGTACCAAGTTTCATCATGATATCTCAATTTTTACTCAAGTTACAGCTTGCACGGACGGACAGACGGACGGACGGACAGACAGACCATCCGGTTTTCACCTCTACTCGTCACCCTGATCAATTTGGTATATATAACACTATATCTGACTCTTTTAGTTATAGGACTTACAAACAACCGTATTGTGAACAAAACTATAATACTCTCTTAGCAACTTTATTGCGAGAGTATAAAAATTTGTAATAATATACTAATAAGATACTTTTTAGCAGTAGATACGAGTATTCATGAAGAAAGTTTACAAAAATTGTTACTCGTTCGAAGGTACAACTAAAATGATAAATTGAGAAACAAAATATGCCAAGCTGATTCTTGTGAGCCTTGTCTTCAGCTGCCCAGTTCTATCATCTTAATTCAGTTCCCTTTTTCATGCACAATCATTATTTTATATTGAGACTCCTTAGTTTGTTGATAGCTGTACCATAGGATTGTCCATGGTTGTCAGAGTCTCAACAGTTCCTGATCTATGTACATAGGTAGGTAGGGAGGAGCGCAGCCCTATCGGGCTCAACTAGCACTTGATGTGCCATTTTGATACACTGTTCGTAGAACCTCCTGTATCTGCTATTACGTTCCACCTTCTCTCTCAAACCATTTTGAGGTTTCGATGAAACTACTTATGTCCGATATGCTTTTGGTGGAATCCATTCAAGGTTTGGTGCTTGGTGGATTCCGAGTGTTTTGTGTCGGATCTGTGCCAGAGCTGGGCATTCGCAGAGAAAGTGGAAGATTGTTGCCTTGTTCCCTGCTACTCCGCAGCCACGGCAGATGTCGTTGTAGGGCATACCCATTTTGGACGCATGTTCCCCAAATGGCCAGTGCCCTGTTGTGGTAGCTGTTATTCTGTAAATACTTTTTCTTGACCTATTTAATAGGTCGTTGGTTCTTTTCCTGTCGTATGTTGGCCATAATTGTTTAGTTATGACGCATTTTGGAATGTTTTTTCACCTGTTGTTAGCAATTTGTTGAAATTGTCTATTGATCTTTCCTTTGATCGATCCTAGCGGGCTCGGTATGAGCTCCGCCTCGGATTCATTGAGGAAAGCTCATGCTTTTGCCAACTCATCAGCTTTTTCGTTACCGAAAATGTTCCTGTGGCCGGGAACCCAGATCAAGTTTAGCTGGAGCTTGTCTTTTATTGAGCTTAGTGCTCTCTTGCAGTTGTGAACTATACTGGAATTTCTCATGGGTGAAGACAATGCCAGGAGGGCCCTGGCTATCTGTAAATATAATTGCTTTATGTATATGCCGTGGTTTTCTAACAGAGCTTCACAGGCTTTTTCTATGCCTAATACTTCTTCTTGGAAGATGGTAGCCGAGTTCAGTAGACGTATAGAAAGATATATGCCTAGATCCACGTAGAATAACCCCGTGCCTGCTCCGCACTCCATTTTGGACCCATCGGTATAGACTGGAGGTGGTACCCTCCTCTGCAATTGAACCTCTTCTCCATTCTCGTCTAGATGGTATCCCACCTGGAAGTGTCTATTGAAATCCAGCTTTGGGAGGTATGTACATAAGTGTGATACATTTTGAGAATAAGATAGGAAAAGTCTAAAGCATTCTATGGTTTTTTTCACACTCTGATAACTTCAAAAACTCTCTCGAAGTGCTCTCCGGGTGACATGAAAGAAAATATATAAAACTGACCGAAGGTTATTGAAGAATCCTCCACTATGCTATTATCAACGAAATAAAATTAAGATGTGCAATTAATACTCCAGTTGAGCTTATCAGAACATCTTGCAAAAATCTGAGAACCCACTTAAAATACTTAAATAAGTGCACGACTGAGCTACTGGTAATACTTAAACGAGACCACACACCACAATTTTAGCCAAATGTTGGAATCTCTGCAACCTAATAAATTAGTACCAATACAATTGTCAAAAACTATAATTAGTCTGGCGCCAGACATCTTAAAGTGTGGCCACAGGACTGTCATACGATTTGTTATCCTTCTAATACGACTTCAGATATGAACTACTAGATTCTAAGATACTGTGCAACAATGTAACTAATAGGAAGTCAAAATATTGTCACTTCTTTGTAAAACAAAAACAAGATTTAAGAACCGGAGATCATTAGCTAGATCTACCATTTCTGGCATCGATAGTGTTACTGTTTGGGGTCCTGCAACACATTATACCATAATTATGCCTAAATTTGAATGAACAAGTGTTTTTATGTATGGATTTTCAAAATTTTCTGAAAATTACATAACTAAACTTTTCACATTTTGAAAATAAAGTATTAAATTATTTGTTTACGAAGAATAAAAGGAATAAAATAAACATGAAACACTAGGGTTTACATCCCTTTGATAACAAAGATTCCGCTAGTATTATAAAACACTTCCGTACTTTATAAAAAGACCAGAAAATCAAAAACAGTTAAATTTAGTTTTGCTGTTTTGACATGAAAATTCTTTGTTGCCTTTATGCTTGTGTGCGATATGTAATGACTTTTGTGTTTCCTTTGTGCTGTTCAAGTGCTACCACTTGAGTCGATTGGAAATTGAAACCGGAGAATTTGTGGTGACATCAATTGTAATTTGAAGCCTGATGTAGGTATATTTGCCTATATATTTTCAAGTGTCGGGCTACATAGAATGCGCTGATTAGCACAAGAAAAGTGGAATTTTTAAATCAAATTCGTCCGTATGAATGGGTAAAGTTCACAATATTTTTCAAGTGAGCAAATTTGATAAATTTCTCTTTCTTTGTACGACAAGTGCCTTGCGGGTTTCTTACTCCACTATTTTTTTATATGTGAAGGTAACCCCTAACTCGGTGGAACAATCGGAGAATTATTAAAGAAGCTATGAGGAATCATAAATGAATGTATGCTTCCTGGCGATTTCAAAATTCAAAGTTTATTTTTGAAGTATAAACATTTTGAACTATATTAATTCCTAAAAAATAGACGCTTAGATCAGGATCTTTATAATAGTTCGTTTCCAGAACTTACTTTTATTTCTATTGTATGGAAATGACTTACATTTATTTTATTTTACGAAACTAAGTTATGTGTCGTTTGCGCGAAACTATTAATAAAAAGAGGCTGGAATTATGGGCCGAAAATTTTTGGTTTTTGCACCACGATAATGCACTGTCGCTAACTGCATTGATTCCCTGTGAGTTTTTCGCTAAATTTTCAACCCATTTCAGGCAGCACGACCGTACAGGGCTTATCCGGAAAGTAATAGGACTGATTTTCTTCCGCCGCGACTGTACTTCAGAGCGTGCGCGCACCGATTGGATTCTGTAGAGGGCGTTCCTAGCTAACGAATGAGCGGCTGGTTAGTTGTATCCGAGCATCTGGAGATTCAGACCAAACATTTTTCGCAGCCGTCCTACAGCCCAGATGTGGCCCGGATTTTTTTGTTTCCTTGCCTTTTTGAAACGACAGAGGAGATCCAAGCAGCATGCACCTCGGCTCTCAAGGCTATCCAGAGAATGCCTTTCGCGACGCTTTCAATGCTTGAAAATCGCGCAAGTAGCGGTGCATCGACGCAGAAGGAGCCATTTTAGAAAATTAAAAAAAAAAATTGTAACGATGAACCAATAAATTTTTTTAAATCGACTCAGTCCTATTACTTTTCTGTATTCGCATGATTTAGCTCCGAGGCTATTCCGTTGAGGCATACGATATATGTAGAGTTTGAAGAATAAATTAAGAATTTTAAAATTATGAACAAATCTTATTATTTTTTGTTAAGTATAATATAATGTTTGCATAAATATAATATTTACTCGTGACTAAGTTGGAGGATTGGAGTCATGTGTAGAAGTTCACGCATGTGAGGAAAGTTCTCTGATCGCCATTCACTTGGGAGCGGCCAGAAACGATTCTTTTACATATGACTCAAGCAGCTCACGACTTCCGGTCTTTGACCAAGTATCCTCTGGGTAGCCTTAGAACATCCGTTTGAAGGCGAGCTAAAGTGAGAAGGCGAAATATCCCCTACTTAGGGTTGTGCGCTGGTTTGGGACCAGCCACGTAAAAAAATACCCCCAGTGAAAAGTCATAACCAGCCTCGAATGAGAGACCCCCCTTTTGATGACGACCATGGCAAACGAAATAAGGACTACGAATTGAGGGCATGCACCTGGAATGTCCGGTCCCTTAATTGGGAAGGGGCCGCTGCCCAGCTGGTTGATGTCCTCGTGAAAAAACAAAGGCTGACATCACCGCCGTCCAAGAAATGCGATGGACGGGACAAGGACAGAGACGAGTAGGTCCTTGTGACATTTACTACAGTGGCCATAAAGGAGCGCAAGTTTGGTGTTGGATTCGTGGTGGGAGAGAGACTCCGTCGCGAGTACTATCATTCACTCCGGTGAATGAACGTCTAGCCACAATCCGCATCAAAGCGAGGTTCTTCAACATATCGCATATCGCACATGACTCCATCCTCCTCCTAGAATGCATATACTTACATATGTATAATATACAAAGGTATGTGTATAGTACATATACCCAACAGTTTTGTCCCCCATTTTGACAAAGGCCACAAAGATTTGCTTAGCGCCATAACGGGTTCCGCTTGAAATGCAGCCAATGGGCGACAGGAAAATGTGACAGTGGGAATGCTGAAATACATACAAACATACCTATGCATGTGTGTGTTATAATTGGAACGGATTGCCAACACTAATAGCAGTGTTGCAGCAGCGATCTGTTGGGGTGATGCTTTGGAGCATATAATATATTATTACATACATAGAGTAGGAAGAATGTGTAACTAACTATGTACATCGCTATTGGTGCTATTTTAAGGCATATAAAAACTACAAAAACAATAAAAAACCAAAACTTGGCATGCTATTGCGGCATTTCCACTAAACGCTGTTGCCTTAGCGCAAAGCAACAACAAAAATCAAAAGAAGTACCAGCCACTATTGCCTTGGTGACTTGTGCGGCGTTGTGGCTATGTATAGCAACGGATGATGACGACAACGATCGTCGATTGAAATGAAACAGACGCGCCATGGCCTGCCGTGGCCCCAATCGTATCAATGCACATATGTACATATGTATGTACATCATACGGAGCGCATACGCCACCGGCATTCGCTTTAAAAATTGAGCGGCTTTCATCACGTGTACTAGATGGAAATATAAGAGCACATACTATTATATACTATATGACTGTATGTATAGTATATGAAAATGTATATACATATGTAAATGTATGACTCACAGCCGCTGCATTTGAAATTTGGTTGTTATTTTCAAAATGATTTTGTGCCAATGGCCTCCATCGCAAGGAAATGTCGGCGTGGAAAACTCTATGAATGACTGCAGGAAATTCCGTTTCCTCTACTTGTTTCCATTGGCTGAAATAAATCAATGACTTGCCATTGCCAATATTTTTGGAAAAACAACAAAGCATGCCAGTGATTTGTGTGGTTTGCGAATGTATTGCAAAAAGTGCAAATCTGTTAAAATATAATTTATGAAACTAAATGTTTAGTCATTTGTAGTGTTTTATATACAGGAGGAGGCCACAAAAGTGTGCGGTATGTGAAAGTAGTTCTTTTTTATACTCTTGCAATATGTTGTTACAGAGTTTACTTTGCTTTTGTGAGAGCTCGGTGGTTGGTATTTCAGTTGGTCAGTTGGTTGTTACAAGCTTTAAAACTTCATTTTCTTTTTCTAGTCTTTAATTCGTTGGTTCACCTTTCAACCATTTTGAATATTCGTTATTCCCAATCTGTGTGTTAAAAATTGTTTTCAAATATCATTTAACTATATGACCGTCAAACATTTTTTCTTTTCCTTGGCTGAAGCTACAACCTCTTAATGTTTTCGGGTGTGTCCGCTCTATCAAAAATGGTGTTGGAGGTATTTAGAATTTTCAAAAATTCGATATTTATCTTATTTTAAAGTATCTTGGAAATATTCTCTGAAATTTTGTAGTAAATCCGACAAATACTTTTCGGGTTATTCGACAATTAGCAAAGAAGTCTCGGCGCTCTGGAACGTTTGAGTGCTGATAGCTAGTAGCTATCGATTTATCGAGGGATGTTGTTACTGTTTTGAATAAAATATCGACATTATTCAGAGATGTTTTTACGAAAACTGTCATAATTCATATTGTTTGCACAATAATCTTCTTCTAGAAGTCGCCTAAAATTTCGATCCCGAGTGTATTGTGCGAAGCTTCGAGACTTTAAAAAAAGGCGTTCGTTTCCATTTCGATTTTCTAATTCGATTGATATCTTTTTCCAGTGAGGCAATGATTTTGTAGTCTGGGTAAGAGCAGGTAGTCATTTAGGCAAAATCCAAGTACCTTTTTAAAAAGCCTATTTTGACAGATCACGCGTGAGTCGTGTCAATCTGTCGTGTTATTTTTGTTCAGTATTGTTTGGCATCTCATCATGGGGAAACTTACGCCTGAACAACGTTTACTAGACATTAAATTTTATTACGAAAATTCAATTCGGAATGTGTTTCGCGAGCTTTGCTCAACTTGTAGTCAACATGATCGGCCTGTTAAGCGTACACATCGCATCAATCAGTGGATTTACTGAGAGAACACTTCGGTGAGCAAACTGTACGTTTTGGGCCACCAAGATCGCACTGTTAGACTTTTTCCTGTGGAGATATACAGTGGGTTGCCAAATTATTAGGGACAGTCACAAAAATATGGTATAAGTGAGGTATTGGTCTTTTTTAGTTATGAAAGGTTTAATAATAATAAAAGAGTAATTTACAAACTAACATTAAGAACAAAAAATAAAAATAATTATTCAAAAATACCACATATGAGCGAGATAAATATTTCTGATTAATAATCAGTACTTAGTCACATTTTCTTTTGCCTCAATGAGTGCTTTAATCCGTCTGGGCATACTTTCTATGCACGTTAAGCACTTTCTTAATCATGGGGTTGTAGTGCCATACATTTATTAAATTTTTCAATCAATTTTACCTTGGTAGTTATTATCTCTTTTGCAATTTCGGCCTTGGTAATCTGCCATAAATTTTCTATGGGGTTCATGTCAGGTGAATTGCCAGGCCAAGGTAAAACTGGAATGTTATGGTCTGCCAGAAATTTGGTTATGCTTCTTGCTTTATGACATGGCGCTGAATCATGCATAAAAATGAATTCCTCACCGTCTGGGAACCAATCCTTAAGTTGCGGTAACAGTCGAGTTTCCAGAACTTGTCTGTATTGGTCTTGTCTCATGGTACCCTGGACAATGTAGAGACGTCCAACCCCTTTAGCGCTTATGACAGACCACACCATTATTTTAACAGGGTGTTTAACCCTCTCCACAATGCAGTCAGGGTGATATTTTTCGCCTGGACGTCGCCTGACGAAGCTGCTCTTGTCGGCCAGAATTTCAAATGTTGACTCATCTGAAAAACATACCTGAAAAAAAAGAAAGTTGCTTATTATTTTCAAATATATGATTTAAAAAATGGTGTAAGATGACAGTAATAATAATAGCTGACCTTACTCCAGTCCTCATCAGTCTTCTGGCGGTATTTTTGGGCCCAGGCAAGACGTTTTTTCTTCATCGCATCTGTTAACCGAGGTTTCTTAGCAGGACGATGACCAGTCAACCCTTCTTCTGCTAACCTTCGCTGCACAGTTCTTTTGGATACTAGTACTCCAGACTCTTGAACTAATTGAGTTAACAGCCCAGCACTTTTCTTCCTGTTTTGCAAGCAGATGTCCCGAATTTTCCGGTCAGATCGTGATGTTGTTATGCGTTTTCTTCCACTCTTGCCTTTTCTTTTTGGCGAAAGTGACTGATTTTGATCCAAACTAATCTTTATTTTATTCACTGCTGTCTTAGAAACTCCAGCTAGTTCTGCTATCTTCTTTTGCGAATGGCTTGTGTGCTGGAGAAGAATTTTAATCTCTGATTTTTTCCTCGGGGACAAATCACACCCTCGACCCATACTGGAGCAAAATAAGAAATATTATAATGAAAATCGGTCCAAATTCATTATTTTTTAATAATACAACTATGATACTTACATTTCATCTGCGTTTGTTGCACAAAAATGATAAAAACTTTGTTTACATAATTAATTTCAACTTTCACTAAAATACATGTTCAGCACCCTGCGAGTCTACCGTTAATAAAATATTTGTAGAAAGTAAACAAATACATTAACTCTCAAAGTCTACTTAAAACTGGAGTTACCAAGATGTGGTGAACGCAAAAAGTACTTTCCTGTAAAGTTGTTCCTCTTAAAACCGCACTCAACTGCGCCCAGAGGAACAAATTGGGGAAAAATGCGACTGTCCCTAATAATTTGGCAACCCACTGTATATGTAAAATCTAAAGTCTATGCGGATAGTCTCGCTTCGATTCAGGCCTTGGAGCAAAACATAATACGTGCCATTTGTCAGTTATTAGTCAAAATGCTCGAACGAGACATCGGAAATTGGACTCAATGGATGGACCATCTGAGGCGTAGCCAAGGCCAACAGTTGAAAGAGATAATCTTCAAAAAAATAAATGCCAAAGAATGTTCTTTCGATTCTTAATAAAATTCCCCATAACATGTATGGGACAGAAGTCACTTTTCTGGATTAAATTTTTTCCGGGTCTAAGGTCGAAAATTCGGTTTGAGTGAATTTTATTGTCTTTTCCTTATTTTTCTTCCCTCTACTGTCCCTGCGTAGGAACTTGTAAACTTACAGCAACGCGTTCGCTGACAACGAAAAAATTTATCTTATCGTATATCTTATTGACCTTCCCGATTTGTTGAGCGTTGAATGGATGACTGTTCGAAAATCCATAAAATTTGTTGTTATTATTTCGCAATGATGATCATTTCTCACGTTCAATGCTCGATTCATTTGTTTTTTCAGCTTAAATGCCGTTTTGCCTTGCGAGTTGCACAAAGCGCACAGCCCACCAGCAATCTCCAGCAAATAAACGCCAACCGCCAGTAGTCGACGATAAATCTTTGAATTTTATTGCCGTGAAATTGGAAATTCGTAGAAATAACGACATTTAAATTGCGCACCCCAAGAGCAACAAATAAAGCTAGAAAATACTAAAGTCAGAGCAACAGCAGCAGCGCCAAATAAACATGGAGGAATTTATACACATACACACGCACGCACATATGTATATGTATATGGTAGCTTTGACTTTTATTTCTATATGGCCAGCGATCGCAGTTCGATCGATTTGCCTTCAAGTGGATTTTGCAATTCATATTAAACCATGTACATATGTATGTGTGTGTATATAAATGTATGTAGGTGAGTTGTTGTGTAAAACGATAAAACTGACTCGCCGCGAGAGTCGGCTGCTATTGGCTCGGCCATCTTTAAAGTTTCACATTTTTATTGCTTTTTCGGCCGCATTTGTTGTTGCAAGCTAACGGTGCGCAATACCATTTGCAATTCACTATTTAATTGCTTTGCTTTACTTTCCACGCACAATGGGCAATAACTGCTTTCCGGTCATTTCGGCATGAAAACATATAGATACACAACAATACCATTTACGGATGCCACCTATTGGAATAGTCGCTTTTGATGTTACTGTTAGTGGGTACGAATTCAAAAATCAAAAACAATAAAAAACGTTAACTTCGGCTGCAGCGAAGCTATAATACCCTTCACAGGTGCATTTCTTATAGCATAAAAGGTTTTCATACCCTTTTCATATTTATTTTGAACGGTTAGTTTGTATGGCAGATATACATATGTATGCTGTAGTTTTCCGATCAGAACAACTTCCTCGGAGATTATACGATTTCTTTAGATAATAATCCGTGCCAAAGTTCGTGAAGAGATCTCGTCAAATAAAAAAGTTTTGCATACAAGGACAAGTATTTTATCGTTCAGTTTGTAAGGCAGCTGTATGTCATAGTGTTCCGATATCGACGGTTCTGACAAAGGAGCAGCTTCTTGGGAAGAAAATGATGTATGCAAAATTTTAAAGCGATATCTCAAAAACTTTTGGGACTAGTTCGCATATACATATAAGTACATGCAGACAGACGTTAAATGGCAAAAAGACTCAGTTCGTCACGCTGATCATTTATGTATGTATATAGTATACATATATAAGTATATTTTATAGGGAACTGAAGTTTCCTTCAGGGTGTTACACTCATCTTAGAAAACTTTATATACTCCATGCAGGGTATAAAAATCAATTAAAAACAAAAATTGCAATAAAATTACTCGAAATTGTAAATTTTCGCAATAACTGCAAACAACTGTCATAAACGTATTCCAAGGCGCATCCCATTTCCTGTGTTTTATGATATTAAAGTGTCAAAAAAACTCTCAAAACCTTCAAAATATTTTCTCAGAAGGATATGTGTACTCTAAAATTTCATAATAGTTTCTCAATGCTATTTGTGGCAGAAGCTATTTGTAGTATTTGGTTAACATCAAATGGTTCAATACTTACTTTGAATGGGAACTTTGAACTGTCTATCGTCACTGTGCTCATGCTTTTTCTATGCTACAGCTCTTAGCATATTCAATAGAACACCAGAAAAAACAGAATGCTTCGAGTTGAAAAACGACTGAACTAAACAAATTATAGTAAGACACACAGTGGGACTACAATAGCCACTAAGCAACTTTATATAAAAATTTGTATTATGCACGGGAACCGGTTACTGGATATATAGTTAATATTTCTAAGATATTGTAAATTTTAATAATACGATATAATTTGAACAGCTGCAATTACTATAGGTAGCATTTAGTCAAAAAAAGGTTTTGCGAGAAAAAAGCTTCGCTGTTATTGAGTTATTGAAAAAAGCTACGGACATTTCGTTGCTCAAACCAAGTAAAACAAAAGAGAAGAGAAAGGAAAGTTAGGTTATGAGGTCGATCCTAACAGTTCTCTTATATGGACAGCTTGGAACGTTTGCCCGTTGTGGTACATAAAAAGATTCCTTGTTCGCCAAAAATAAGACTGCTAAGATTTTTAAATTTTAGTCTTTCAACAATGATGAGAAAGTGCTTAGATATCTGCACATCAACCATACAATTTTGACAACTTGCGAACGATTTCAAATAATAATTGTAATTTGTAATTTAATTTTCCCGGTTAATGATATTTTTAGTAAAGCGTTGCGATTTTTACAATGGATAAAAGTATTGAACAAAGAATTTGTCTCAAATTTTGTATTTCTCTATAAATTTCATGTGCGAAATCGTTGCGAATGTTAGAAAAGGCTTGCCATGATTCAGTTTTTTCAAAAAACATAAGACTTTGAGTGAATGAATGAATGAATAGTTAATTGAGGTTATGCACCGCGACCTAGGGTCTATTGTGCCCTCTCCTATATCACATGACCTCCCAGAGACCCAGCAGCCTGAATAGTTCCAGTATTTTGCCGGGTGCCAGTGAGGTTATGTGATCCCTGCTGATATAGATGGAATCCAGGGCCTTGAGCCTTTTTCCACAGATTGCTGTGCAATCCTGGATTAAGTGTGCTGGTGTTTCCTGCTCCAAGTCGCAGAACCGGCAGTTAGCACAGGAGACCATGCCCATGTTGGACAGGTGCTTCCTGAGCTTGCAGTGTCCCGTGTAGACTGCGACGAGGAGGCGGAATTTCTCACGGGGGAGGTTCATTAGCTCTTTGAACCTGGAGAGGCTGTATCCACCTAGTAGCAGCTTGGCGTGACGCATACCTGCTGCCCGTCGCCAGTGTTGCTCCCTCACCTCTCTCTCCTCCGTGCGAAGCAGCTCCTTAAGAGTGTGGGGTCCTACCGCTATGTGCGGCTCTGGTCCCAACATCTTAGATGCTGCCGCCTTGCGTGCCAACTCGTCGGCCTTCTCATTTCCTTCTACTCCCTTGTGCCCTGGTACCCAAATTAGGTGCACCCGGTTGCACAAGGACAGGCGGTTTAGCCTTTCTGTGCATTCCTCAACTAAAAGCGATTTGGTCTCGAATGATGAGATCGCCTTTAGAGCCGCCTGACTATCGCTGAGAATAGCTATGCGCTGGTTGCGATAGTTGCGGCTGAGGTTGACTTCGGCGCACTGACTGATAGCAAAAACTTCAGCCTGGAAGATGCTTGGGAAGCATCCCATAGGTATGGATAGCTTAGTATGCGGACCCGCAATACCTGCCCCAATTCCTTCCGGTGTTTTTGAGCCATCAGTGTACCACTGAATGGTACTGTCTTCCAGCAGTTTTTCCAGAGTGGAATCGTTCCACTCCGTCTTGCTGCCTAAGGTTACTTTGAAGTTCTTCTTGAAGTTTATTTTCTTCGTTGTGCTGTCTCTTGGAAGGAGGGCCAGCGGTGTGCTTTCCGCTAGTGCGTCCATCTGTTTAGAGGACATTATTTTCCCTCTTCCACAGCCTTCTGCTGACATTAGCAGCATGGTGTGTTTTGCTGCTAACTTGATCACCTGATGCAGCGGTGTGAGCTCTAGTATGACTTCCAGTGCCACCGTAGGGCATGTGCGCATTGCCCCCGAAGCACAGACACATGCAAGTCTCTGCAGCTTTGACAGTCTCTGAATCACAGAAGACTGTGCTGCTTTGTGGGCCCAAGCAACCGCTCCATAGGTGATGATGGGCCTTACTATCATGGTATACAGCCATCTAATGATATATGGCTTGCAACCCCATGATCTGCCGGCCAGGCGTCTGCATATCATAATTGCTCTGGTTGCTTTGGACATCGTTAGGTCCAAATGCCTGCTCCATCTTAACGTTGAGTCTAAGGTGAGGCCAAGGAATTTGACCTCCCTTGACATTTCCACTTCTGTGCCTCCAATTGTTAGGGGCCTCAGGCCCGGAAGAGATCTCCGCCTAGTGAATGGGATCACGGTGGTCTTTGTTGGGTTAATGTTTAGCCCTACCGTGATGCACCATCCTTTCGCCAGATTCAGGCCCCTTTGGACAATGTCACAGAGAGTGTTCTCAAATCTGCCTCTCGCCATTATGACAATGTCGTCCGCATATCCCTGACAGCGGATTCCATTGCTGGTGAGAAGCTCAAGTAGTTCGTCCACTATTAGGCTCCAAAGCAGAGGAGACAGCACACCACCTTGTGGGCAGCCCCTCGTGGTGCCAAGACGAATCTTGCTGTCTCCTATTGTTGTTTCCGCAACCCTCGTGCGCAGAAGGGCTTCAATCCATCTGCGTATCGGGGGGTTGACGTTCCTTCTCTCGAGTGCCCTGATCACGCTAACGTGTGACGCATTATCAAAGGCACCCTCAATGTCAAGGAAGGCGCAGATCGCAACTTCGCCATTATCCAGCGAATCCTGCAGTTCAGATGTGAGTTGGTACAGAGCAGTGTTTGTAGATCTGCCCGCTCTGTACGCATGTTGTCTGGCATGCAGGGGTGCGATCCTTAGCGCCTCCGATCTAATATGATTGTCTATAACTTTTTCCATCCCTTTCAACATAAAGGATGTGAGACTTATAGGCCGGAACGATTTCGCTAGTGAATAGTCTCTCCTCCCTATCTTGGGGATGAAAATTACTTTTGCAGTTCTCCATAGCTCAGGGATATACGACAACGCCAGGCTGTCCCTCATCAGCCCTAACAGGTGTGGTAGGAGAATATCCATACCCTGCTGCAACAGGGCCGGGAAGACGCCGTCCACTCCCGGTGACTTGTAGCTTGCAAAGGAGGCCAGTGCCCACCTGACCGAGTCTGCAGTGAAAAGCTTCCTTGCAGTCAGCCAGTCTGAGCGATCCGGCCTACGTGTGACCGAGGTTGGAATTTGGTTCACTGGAACTGTCTCCGGGAAGTGCGTTTGTAGGAGAATTTCTGCCCTTTCCCCCGCGCTCGTCGTATATGTCCCGTCTTGTCTCTTTATGGACGATACTGTGTCCGTCTTACCCTTCGACAACGCCTTGTGCAGTCGAGCTGCCTCTGGGGTCGAGGAGACGCTGTCACAGAATCTCCTGAAACTGTTCAACTTGGCAGACCTAATCTCCTTGTTGTAGGCTGTTAGGTGCCGTTTGTATTCTTCCCAGGCCCCTGTGCGCTTGGCTCTATTGAACAGCCTGCGCACCTTAAGCCTGAGGGCCGAGAGTCTACTGGACCACCAGGGGCAGCTAAGTTTACTGGTGGTCGCTTTTAGTGGACAGGCGCAATGATAGGCGTCCACAATGGACTGGTTTATGGCACTCAGTCTGCTCTCCAGTCCATCTGTGGTCGACCTACCATCCGTCTGCCCCTCCACATTTATGCTTATATTGTTGCTTAAGGTTTCTACGAAAATACCCCAGTTCGTATTACGCGGGGTACGAGTCGGAGGTCGGTCCCCGACACTCACCCCCAGAACGAAACGAATGATCCGGTGATCCGACATAGAGGGCTCTGTTGATACCCGCCACTGTGAGATCAACCCGGTCATGCTGTCGTTGCTTAGGGTGATGTCTAGGACCTCACTGCGAACACTGGTTACGAAAGTCGGCTCACACCCTACGTTCTCTATACTAATGCTATTACTAAGTATGAACTCAAGAAGTGACTCACCCCTCACGTTGCAGTCCGTACTACCCCATTCCGTATGATGCGCATTGGCATCGCATCCTAGGGTCAGGGGAAGGTTGTTGGCCCTGCAATACTCCACCAAACTGAGTATCGATGGGGGGGGTGCCGTAGCTGTCTCACCCGGGAAGTACGCGGACGCCATGACAAAGTCCGACCCCTCCTTGTCCTTCACCTGCACAGCCACCAGATCTTGCGTTAGAAACTCTGAAATACAGAAAAAGTCTATATCGGCTCTAACGACTACACAGGAACGGGGTCTCTCGCTAGAGAGATCCCAGATTACCTTGCTATTACTCGTGTTGAGGCCTCTTACCTCTCCTCTGAAAACCCAGGGCTCCTGGATTAGAAGGATGCTCAGGTTATCCGAGATGAACCTCTTCACGATGACTGCCGAGGCCGCCGATGCGTGATGTAGGTTCACCTGAGCCACTTCCATGCCGGTTCTGGAGCTTATAGGACCGGTTCGGTGAGAGACAGGTCTTCGTCCACAACCTCTTCCTCGACCTGCATCTCCAGCCCCTCCAGAAGCTCCTGGGTTGACGGCAGCGTACCTCCTTGCTCGATGGGGGGCTCCTTGCTGCTTTCTACACCCGCGGCGGTGGTCTCACACTGCACAGCCGGGATGGGTTCGTTGGGGGTCTCCATTTGCTCTCCTGAAACCACAGCCGCAGTTGCCTCATGCGCTGTTGGGCGGGTTTCGGGTAGAGCTGTTGATTCGTTCGTCCCTGTCGTAGCATCCTGGATTGACGACGTGGTCTTGGGCCTCCATGGCCTCATAATTATTTTCCCGAAGCGGAAATTTAGCCGGAATCCCCTCTGCCGGATGTATTTGTAGGATTCGTCGTCAATCGTTATATTGAGGTTCCACCCGGAACCTTCAATTTTACTAGCTACGACCTTCCACGCCGAGGTACTTAAACCTTCATTCTGGTTATTTACCAGATTGAGCGCGGTGTCGTAGCCTTTGTCTGCGCTTCTCGGAAAGAACGCCACCATGCTGTACAGTTGAGGGATCTCGTCGCCCCTTCGTACGCACAGGGCCGGACCCTTCCAACCTTCCAGCTTTGGTGTGATCTCTTGAAGCCAAGTGGCTGACTTCTCCTCCTGGCAGTCAACCAGCAGCATGCCGCCCTTGAAAAATATGCCGTTGAAGGCTCCGGTGAAGCCTTTGCCGACACATAGGGCATCCACAATGCAGTCCTGCAGAGCCGTTAATTGTTCGGACCCTAGGGCCTCCGCCGGGTAGTTGCGGGGCAGCACAGCCATCCGAATGCTGCTCACAGCCTCTGCATATTTGCGGCTTGCATTTCTTACCGGCTGCTGGTTGGGGTTGGAGCGCTTTCCACTGGTCTCCTGTGGCCTGTCCTCTCTAACCCTCTTTGGTCTGGGTGGCTCCTGAGGTGTGATTTGGCCGCTCTTCCTCTTCTCAGTTCTAGGTGCCTCCTGGGGTGCCGGCTTTGCTACGCTCCTTCCCTCAAGCGAGGCAGCGTGAGCTCGGCGACGTCTACGATTTCTGCGTCTCGTTGCCGCCGATCCACCGTTGGCACCTGTGCGCTGTGCGTTGTTGGCAGAGGGATTGTTCCCACTGCTCCTACTCAGAGCCCGCTTTTCAGCTGACTCTGGTGTCATGCCGTCCTCCAGGAACCTAAGGTACCACTTAAGAGTGGCTCCGCTCATTCCTGTTCTGCGAGGATCGCCATGACCTCCTGGCTGTCCTTGCTCCGGGGTACGTGGAATGTTCCCTCGTTGCCGTCTACGTTTGCGTTCACCCCTAGATTCCACTTTCGTGAAACCACCCTCCTCTTTGCCGTCGATCCTGCTCGAGGGGGTTGCGGGGGCAGCATTTGCGCGATTTACCGTGGTCCTAGTGGACTCACTACGCTGTGTACCGCTGCAAGAGGGCGCCTCGTCATCATCGCGTGCGTGCTCCTCAAAGAGTGCTCGCTCATCAGGCGACAGGGCATCCAGGAACCTATACTTCTTTCTAGTTCCTGGGCCACTCTTGCTTGCGGTACTACTGTTGCCGCTGCTTCTGCTCGTTGCTCCGATTTTCGTTGTTGTTGTTGTTGTTGTCGATTCGGTTGTTGCCGTTGTTGTTGCCGTAGTTGTTGCCGTTGTTTCTTTGGTTGTTTCTTGATTTTGTTGTTGTTTCATCATCTTAGTCGTACGACCGTTCGGCCCGTGTTGTAGGCCTCCCGGTCTAATCTTGGAAAGGGGAATCCGAAGAGTCCGCTGCGCCAGAGCCCCTTGACGCAGTAAGGCCACCGTTACTTCCCAAGGCGGCCCGGTGTTGGGAAGGCTCCGTTCGAATACAGCCGAATTTACCTCCTGGCTGCAAATCATCCAATGGGCACGGGTCGCATGACACCCTGGATTAGGAGGTGGTAGCTCTTGGTCACCGCGCACATGCGGCTTCTGCCATCCCACAGGGGAGATGCTAAGCAGCATCATCCCTGGCGGATGGGAGATGCCGTGCTGTGCTGCGGTTTAAGCCCCTGCACCACGACAAGGTGCCTACCACTACTTTGAGTAGTAGTCTTCAAAAATGGTGGAGAGATCGTTGAAGCCATGCTTTGTTCTGGACAACCTTCGACCTCTCCAACTTCTGATGTAAATATTAAAGAGGTGAAGGATATTGTGCTCTGTCCCGAGTCCATTCGAGTGATTTTGTTGGATATTTTGGGTATGAAACGCATTCATGCTCGACTTGCTTCGATAAAGGCGACTTTTTTTTCAAAAAAAGTACCGTAAATAAGTCTCTTTGGACGTGCTTGTTGGTGCGAATTTCGATCCCACGCTCATGGAGAGCTGTTGCTGTCCAAAGTAAACAGGACTTAAAAAGAGAACGAATGGTTTCTTCGGCAAAATCAATTTATTATATTCAAAACAATCTTCTTCTGTTTCAATACAGCTTTTTGGACGGTCCACAAGCAGGTCGAACACGCGTTTTAGCTCGTTGGCCGGTTATGGCCGTCAGTATGCCGGTGCAAGCCTTTTGAATGGCCTCTGCGTCTGCACAACGCTTTCCTTTCATGGGCAAATGCATTTTTCCGAAAAGGAAGAAGTCGCAGGGTGCCATATCAGGTGAATACGAGGAGTGGTTAATGGTTCAAATGTGATTTTTGGTCAAATAATCGGTCACAAGATGTCCTTCGAATGTTGTTGCGATAAATCGATAAATCGAGATGTTCAATTCCATTTCAATATTTCGTAATTTCGGTGGATTTCCGCTCACATGTTGATCGTCATTTATGTCCTCACGACCACTTTGAAAACGTTGATCGCGATAAACTTGTTTCATCAATTGAAACGTTTCGGTAAAAGTTTTACCAATTTTAAAACAAAATTTAATGTTGGCTCTTTGTTCGAAGCTCATTTTCGCACCAATAACACAAACATACTGACACTTAAAACGCAATAACTTCACTTCCAATCGATGAAATGTCATGAAATTCTTACTAGACAGTCGATAAAGATAGCAGATTCTAACGCACCGGTCGACATATAGATGGCGCCACTAGGGGAAACTAGATTCAAAAAGTTCTGTTTACTTTACAACGCACCTTGTAACTACCGATGAGACACGAGTTTATGATTTTGACATGCAAACAAGGCAACAATCATCGGAATGGAGTGGAAAAAACGAGCCTAACCAAAACAACCATGCCAAAGTTGCTCAAAAAACAAGGTGATGATCATTGCTTTTTTTTGATATTCGTAGTTTTATGCATCTGTTTCGGTGCAACAAACGATCAATAAGGGGTTCTATTTGGCCGTATTGAGGCGTTTTCGTAAGAATATGCATAGAAAATGGCCGGAAATGTGGAAGAACAATTCATGGATTTTACACGTTGATAATGCACCGAAGCGAGCTACGATTGTGATTGAATTTAACGCAATGAATACCTTTGATCAACAACCAAATTTGGCTCCGTGTGATTCTTCTTGTTCCCTAAACTAAAATCGCAGCTCCATTGAACCCGTTTTTATTAAATCAAAGAGATAAAACAAAATTCGCTGAAGGCCATCCTAAAAAATGCTCATGAAAAGTGTTTCAAGGATGGGAAAAATCGTTGGTATAAGTGTACTACATTCGGTGGGATTACTTTGAAGACGGCAAAATCAAAATACATATTGATGAAAAAATAAATATTTTGAGTTTTATATACAATTTCCGGTAAATTATAGTATATGAAATTATTAGGTATATATTGAACAAAAACTTACAATAATAACGAAGTATGTATCTAATGTTCCAAATTGTCAAACACTGCTAATATAAGAGGGTGTGAAAGAATATAAAATTTATTTTATGTGGTCTAAGGAGCAATATTTGTCTGTTATATTTTATTGTTAGAAGTTAAAATCCACTTAACTTAAGGAACACACTGGATCGCCTAACAAAAGGTGATTTTTGGGGATTTTTTTTAAGACAATTACCACTTTTGCTGTGAATGAAAAAAATATGCATATAATACAGTATATGCAATACGAAGAGCTGAATCGAAAAACTTGACTGCCATTGTACAAACAAATAAACATAAAATAAGCGAAACAATCAAAGCGATCGGATGATTTCCTTCCGTATTACGACTACAGCCAATTTGAAAAATACAGATTCGTGAAAAACGCGTTTAAAGACGAACTGAAAGAGCTAATTGAACTGAGCGGCCACACTTTAGAAGGCAGCAATTGTAAAAATATTTGATATACACTTTTAAAACTGTGGTATGGTATTTTTAAAAGTATAAACTATCAGAAAAAAATTACTTATTCAACATTTCACCCAGGTTTACCTCTAAGGTACAGGTGATTAATCGATAAACAACGAGTGTAAACGAACCCAACTCCCAAAGAAGAAGAAAAAGTTATAGAACTTTGAAATTGGATAGTTTAAACATTTACATATGTTAGTCATTAGTAAATTTGTTGATTATTTAAGAATCTTAACAAGATATAACTATATTTGTTGATCTTTAAAAGTGACCCGAAAATAACAAAAAGGTCGAAGGCTTCAATGAAAAAGTTATATACTCGTATTTGACGTGGATGTTGATGCATTTTTATACTTTTTAGAAGAAGAAACAAATTTGGTATACAGACTTTGGTAAAGCTTTGTTAAATACGTTCTAGACATTTTTCACCCTGAATAGTAAATCATTGATAATTAACTGATTATATTAATCTTTTCCATCCTGACGTCAGGAAACTTCAGGTTCATTTCAGCTGAATCGATAAATCAGAAGTGCAATCAAATATTTTTTTAATCATAAATGTATTACATATACTCATGTATACACATACATATGTACATTCTTATATAGTTAAATAATTTTTATACTCGGAACTGCAAAATACCAGAAAAAACTTACTAAAATTATAATGATGTCTTTCCGCAAAATGGTGTCAAAAATAATGATACACAAAAGTAAATTCGAATTCTTCAAAATTAAGTCTGGAGTAAGAAAGGCGCTATCATTCACAATATTCAATATACATAAATTGAATAGAACAACGCAAATGTTTGGATATGCATAATCAACAAAAAAATCCACGCCCTGTCCAAAACTTTCGCTGATATTGAAAAGGCAGCTGCCCAAATTGTCCTAAAATTCTATGAAAATAAAATGACTATAGAAACTGACGCAGTACGAATGTACCTTTTCGAGTCATTCGGTACCAGAAGACGAAAAGAAAATTTCAAGAGGCGTAGAGGAGCTAAATAGACAAAATATTTACAATACTCTCGACGAACCAAAGCCAAACTCTATAAATCGCTCTTTATTCCCGTTCTGCTGAATGGTGCAGAAGCTTTGACGATGTCGACATCTGATGAGTCGGCATTAGGAGTTTTAGAGAGAAAGGTTTTGCGAAAAATGTATCATATATGTACATACATACATAAGCAGTATGTACATTAAACGTATCGAAAGAGCGCAGACGATGGAACGACAAGCTGTACGAGTTATTTGACGACACTGAACTCGTTCAACGAATATAGAGGCGGCGGCTATGCTGGCTAGGTCATGCCGGCCAAATGGACGGAAGTACTCCAGCTGTGAAGGTGTTCGATGAGGAACGAAAGAAAGATCAGTTGGATCGCGACATGGTTTCAATATGTATTTTCTACTGCTACCAAAGAAGAGACGAATGACGTGGTATTGTTGATTCGGCTATTATCTATCGCGTAAGCGGTGTCTAATGAAGAAGTTGTAGTAACATACATACATATGTACATATATGTATGTGTATTAGTTAGCGAGTTAGTCTTGAAAAATGATTGGATTTTACAGCATAAATAATTTATGGTCTATGCATCTATGCGCAATATTTACTCGAATAGAGGCGTTTACTAGTTTTGAAGTACTACTCACTGTCGACCTTTGGGGAATCCCTCTGCTTGGAAACTACAGTCATACATAGTAAGTGCACATATTTAGTAAATAAATATTTACAAGTGATTCAGCGTGTGAAGCGCCGCCAAGCGAACAATAATCAAAATGTGTTTATTTGAAGAAAATCCTGAACACCGTAACAAATTCCCACATAAAAACATACAAATGTGTGTAAATATTATAACATAGAAATTGTAGAAGAAGACGAAGAAGAAGAGCCGCAGCAGCAAAGCGGCAAGAGTTGGTTGGGATTTTGTTATTTGCTGCAAGTATAAATATTTACAAAATCATACTTAACTGGCGGTAATGAGCATTTTCTTTAATTTTTTTCGAGATGCGCACGTGGGAAGCTTTAATGACAGCAACAACAACAAAAACCACAAAAATGTTGGCAGTGTACGCCTAAAATATGACTAAGCTAGTCGATAAGCAATTAACGGCTTTCACACCACTAAAGATCCTTGCCTGTGGCTGTGTGCAGTGTACGATTTTCTTTAGGGTCTGGGATATATTTGCTGTTTACTGCTAGTTATTCACAGTGACAGCCATGTAGTTCAGTTTGAGATTTGCCGAGTGGTTGGATCATTTAAGAGCATATTAAACCCAGATAAATATGTTGAAATTAAAGAGATGCCGAATCTACGGAAACCGCTTGTGTTTCTTTGGTTCGGCAACTAGGTGTTCCCAAATATTTTCCAGAAAGGTATGGTCTATGAAAAAGGTATGTATACACCAGATAATACTTTTCGTATTGTTCAAATTGTTAACCGGAGAATTTGTCGAAAAGACTTTTGGCAGAGAAGGCGTCGCAAGTATCGTTTATTTACAAAGATATTATATAAATTACTAAAAATACTACGTGAGATATCAGTAGTTTTACCAAAGTAAAGTTCGTGTGGTCCATTCGTCGTCTTTGGGTCCTCTGACACTGAAATGTTGGAACCCCATTGATAGGTCTTCCTTCTGTACACACTTTGCGACCTCAGAACACACATTACTAATACCACAAGCTGTATGCTTTGCAAAGGGGATCACTCCGTATTGAGTATGCTTTGACACGACTTAAGTGTGAGTTATCTGTTAAAAGGAAAGCTGACAGGGAAGCGTAAGCTTTATTTATGATTATGATTAATTTATAGCAGATTAGGCATTAGTCTCTACATACCACAGAGCAGGCTTAAATGTCGTATTCTCTCCGAATGAAATAATGCTTAGTCCACTGGTTTCGTTGGAGAGATATGAGGAGTGTGAAAAATATGTTTTCAGGAGAAATATTAAGTAGTCCTCCATGACGGTGAATTATTTTTCAAATTTGGAAACGGAAGGAAGTCACACAGAGGCAAGCGATAAGGATAGGGTTATAGGCAACAAATCAACTAGTTTTACCGTCACGCATAGACGGAGCCGATGCGTTGTCAGTGTAGATGACCACTTACGTTACTCTTCGCCAAACGGTGAAGTTTCTTCTATTATTTGGAGTGGAATTGGCCTAATACCCCCTCTGATCCTTTTGCCCTTCATAAGGTTATTAATGTACATACAAGTATGTATGTATGTAGATCACATCTTGTGAATCCCAGAAAAGGGTACCTTCAACTTTACTGTCAACTGGACTGTTTTCGCTTTCTTCAGAACAGGTTTGTTGGGTGCAGTCCACAGCTTCCACGATCTCTTCTCTTTGGTGTGCCAGTCTTCCGCTAGGACCAGTCTTTTAGTACGACGCAAAAACTACAACTACTCGCTTTGAGCTTAAAGGGCATCAGACACTTTTTTGAAGTATACTTACTGTTGCGCTTGTTGTCCGGAGCGAGCTAACGCGACGATCAAGGGACCGACAGCCTTCCTATTACATACATATACTTGATACAGCTTTCGATTCTTAGTTATCAAGCGCATCTTGAAAAGACGGTCTGTCATACAAGAATATGAAGCTTTGAGACATTTTCTCATGACCTATTCAAAATCGACTTGTGACAACATTGAAGCTCGTTAAATATTATTTTTGACTGCAGCAACCGAAGCAGTAGAGTGAAATCAAATCAATTCCCACGAAAGCCGTTCTACGTTACCGGAATTGACCCGGATTTTATCCGGCCATGGGCTGTTTTTTCGGAGATCGGATGGATCGTTAACTAAAATTTCCAAACACGCCCTTTTCTACACGCGATCTTTAAAAACTACGAGTCAGATTCAGCCGAAATTTTGACAGCAGCCTTTGACGGGCGTGTTCTACATGACAGCCTTTTGCGATAGTAGCGCCATCGGATGACGAGGCTGAGTACTTTCCGGATTGTCCTCGTATATATAAATATAGGAACGCTTCTACATTAATACTTATATGTACATATAAGTACATGCTTACATGAGGTTAGTGTAACACCTTTGGTGCTAAACAAAGATTACACATCTACATAGTACCTACAGATTTATCTGTTTATTTTTTGTACGTATGTATGTACTTACATACATATGATTGTTTTTGTATCGAAGCAACTCTGGGTCGTTCACTGCAAACTTTACGCATCATTTGATTACTATGGGCTTGTCCGTTTAACGCATTTCGTAAATATTTAAAAAATACTACGCGCACGCGATGTCTTGGCCCGTTCGGCTCACGACTGTCTACAACAGCAGCACTTTGTTTCTTGTTAACTCATTTTGTAAATATTTGTACTATGAATATTTATAATCAAATGAAATCAAATCAAATACCTTATGATTATGTTTACAGTTATATGTTAGTCGTATACAAACCGGCCACAATCGTGCATGGCTGTGTGTGTGTGTGTGTGTGAATGTGTGTTCCAAGGCGTCTTGATCCTCTGCAACAGGTTGTTCTAGGTCAGTGCGTGAGTACAAACAAATAACCGTTTCGCCTAGATAACGCTCAGCGCCAAAACAGCTGATGCTGGACGAGTTTTAGATGCTAGCGGCGGCGGCAGCAGCAGCGTCGGGCGCTTGACGGGGCCATCGCCTGGACGCGCTAGTATTGATGCTGGTGTCAGCGTTTGGCTATTGCATTAGCGGATTATTTGTTTCATGGATCATGTATACAAAGTTGGTTAGATTGTTTAGAGAATATGTTCGACGCTTAATTGTACACACGGTGTTTACACGCGGTGCTGAAGCGGGTTAGCGGCCAGGCAGCACGAGCGGAGCGGTTTAGAGCAACCGTTTGGACGTTTGGGCGTTTGTTGCAAGGCACATGTATAAAATGATGTATACATGTGTGTGTATGTATGTATGTAAGTCAATTTGTTTTATAACGTCTGATCGACTGTTGACGCCGCTGATGATAATATACTTTATACACAAGTAGTTTAAACAATGATTTTGTATACTCCCATACGCGAATGTACGAGTATACTACAGTTTACTGATTCGTCCGCGCCTGTTTGGCTCGTCACAATCAAATCACAAAAGCGTAAAGTGAGCAAAAATCCAAAAGCATGAATGAATGCTCATACAAGTTGTTGTGAGAGTGTGTATGTGTGTATGTGCCCGTTGATGAGTTACGTTGCTAATTTGTTTACAAATGTTCATAATAGTAAACAATTTGGTATTTAATAACATTTAATAAAACAAATCTCTATTCCTTTTCTAAATAACACATTTACTCAATGGCACAGAGTGGTTGTTGCATGGTGTTGTTGTTTTTTGCACTAATGAAACTGATTGAACGGTTTTGTGTATATGGTGTGTATATCTTCTTTTTGTAAATTTTTAGTTCACTGCTCTTTATCTATCTATTTGGTTTTTCTTGAGAACTAAGTAATTTATTTGTTTGGGAATTCCCGCTTACAACTTTGTTAACAGAAATTTTAATTTAGTAAGCCATTATGAGACTTTGTAGATGATTTTATATGAGATAATGTATTTACATATGCAGTGAAATTCCTCATAACCGGACTCCAATGTACAATTAAATTCCTCATAACCAGACGTTTACCGTCAGAAGATTTTTGTCCTGATAACGGAGCTGTCCAATTATGGGGGCGGGGCAAAAGCGTGTGTTTAAAATTAAGGTCAGAAGCTGCAACTTAAAACTATATTTCGACTAAACTAAAAAAAGTCGAGAGTTGCCCATATGTAAATACTAGAATATTTGCTTCCCTTGAGCTACCGTTTATTTGTTTTCTGTGATCATTTTGAGTATTGGTTTTAAAAAATAACTGACTCAAAATACCAAATATTACTAAGAATTAAAAAAAAAACGGTCCGGTCATTGGAATTGGTTTTGTATGAAAATATTACTTGTGTTCAAGAAATTTGTCCAGTTATGGGAGATGTCCACTGTATATATTGGACAATCCCTAGATATCTCGAGCATACAGAATTATGGAGGGAACACTTGATTCCCCAATCGATGACTACGGGGTGGACGCTCCATTGCCCGACCATGAGAAAGTTCGAATAGCAATAACCCGTCTAAAAAACTAAAAAGCGGCGGGAGCCGATGGATTGCCGGCCAAGATATTCAAATACGGCGGCGAAGAACAAAAATAAGCTGCTTTTATGCCGCGATGTCTGCATTTTGTATCCCGGCAAAACTAATAAGGCTGTGTAAGTTGACGTTGACCAATCCGTCAGGATCGAGAAGGACCTCTCCGAGCCGTTTGATACTTAACGAGATTTCAGACAAGGCCACTCCCTATCGTGTGACTTCTTAAATCTACCCCTGGAGGAAATAATTCGAGCTACAGAACTAAATAAAGAAGGTTCAATCTTTTATAAGAGTGTACAGTTGCTGGCGTACGTCGATGATATTGATGTCATAGGTCTCAACAATCGCGCGGTTAGTTCTGCTTTCTCCAGACTGGACAAAGAAGCGGAGCAAATGAGTCTGGTGGTGAACGAGGACAAGATGAAATATCTCCTGTCATCAAACAAACAATCATCGCACTCATAAGCGGTGTCTATGCCAAAAAAAAAGAAAAATATATTTGAAAATATTCTCCGAAAATTGTAGTTGATCCCCCATATAATGGACTTCTTAAGGAGTTGGTCGCTTTGGCAGCTGTTACATGATTAATACTCAGTTTCGTTTGCATTTTTATAATACCACAAAGAGATATACTCCGTAAGAACGTTTGGAAATCATGCAAATTTATGATCAAAATAATGGTTCGGTTCGTGTAACGTCTCGCGCACAGCGTCCAATATTCGGACGACATAATCTACTAACCATAAAACGTATATACATAAAGTGCACACCGAAGACACTATTGCCTTTGTGGCGCAGAGTATAGAAGAAGACACGCATGAGTCCATCCGCTAACACGCGCAACAATTGGAGCTGTGCCCATTCACTTCATGGAAAATTTTGCGGGAACATCTTCGTTTGGGAGCTTACAAAATCCCACTCGTGCAAGAATTAAAGGCGAACGATCATAAAGTGTGTCGCACGTTCGGTGAATGGGCTCAAAACGAGATGGCCACCGATCTCGATTCACATAAAAAAAATTGTGTTCATCAATGAAGTTTCATTTTTGGTTGACTGGGTAAGTTATTAAACAAAATTGTCTTATTCCGAGTGATGGAAATCCATAAGACATCGCTACATCCTCAGAAAGTCACTGTTAAGGGTGGTAAAAAATTAAGGCAGTGATTATTTTATAGTCAATGGGGAACGCTAAAGTACCATGATTAATGACTTTTTCGTGCGTGAATTGGAGGTTGTTGATGTCGACGACATTTGGTTTCAACAAGACTGCGTTACATACCATACAGCCGCCGAAACAATCTATTTATTGAAGGAAATTTATGGAGAGCGCATCACGTGGCCTTCAAGATCGTTTCATTCGACACTGATGGACTATTTTTATAAGGTTATGGGAAGCCGTTTATTTACCCAGATAAGGACGAGACGATCACAGCTTGGAAGAAAATATTCAGCCTCAATTTGGTTCGAAATCACTTTTAAAGTCAAACTCTTATCTTTATAACAATGCTTAATTCTGGGCCATTAAATTATCTATCCTCTTGAACTGTGAAGCATCTAGATATGTGACACGAGTTTTAGAAAAGACTGGACATAAGCATAGGAGATGTGGCCGATGCCCGTCCGGCTGGTATGTGGTGCCAGTAAATTTTGACTAGTCTTTCGGCTAATAACCTCTTTTCGAGACCGTGTGAGTAAAAGGAATTCGTGTTTTCTGGGCTTTTGCACATGATCTGTGTGATCCTGTTTGTCCTTAAGGTATTCCATCTTATCCTGATGCGTATGCCAGCTCTTCCGGAAATTTCATTATGTATCCTTGCGACTTACGTTTACCTATTTCTAATATTGGTTCGGTAGCCAAAAAGGCGACACTTTTGGCAATCTCATCAGCTATTTCGTTTCCCGGAATTTCTCTGTGGTCTGGAACCCAGCATATGAGCAGCAGCTACATCAACTGCCTCCCTCCTTCTAAGAACATTCTCTGATGTATACAATCTGAGATTATTGCCTTAATTGCCCTCCTTTACTCTGTTTCCTGTGTTTACTAGCTCACCCTTTATCGAGTTATGGCCGATCGTCCTTGTGGAAAATACACCTAACGCCGCCAATCTTGCAGCTGATTTTGGTGCAGAGCTTTCCACTGTGCTGTCGATCGATGGTAGGTAGAGCAATCTTTCTACTTAACGTTACCGTTATCTAGAGAACTGCGAGTCTGTATCTGCTCTTATGTCTTTCTATAAAGTACTTTGCTGGCAGCAATCCATCGCACCATCGTAGATGAGCACCGTAAAGCAAATTGGTTTGACTACCACTATGTAGATTCTAGGACAATCTAACAAGCATACAAAGGCACCACTCTCCCTTTTTGCTCCTTCTTCCACATTGAGTTTCCACCTCGGTTTGCTATCCAAAATTATACCCAAGCACTTGATACGCTTCTAATTGTTCGATTCGCTGTCATGTTGACTTTGAGCATTGTTGTTTTTGTTGTTTTTTGGTTCATTCATGCATGCTTGTGTAGCTTTCGCGGCTGGTGCTTCGCTATGTGAACGCCAAAATGGCGCTGGCTAATTTATGAGCAGTTAAAACAAATACATGATAATATCAGCAATTTGAATAATATTTTAAATTATTCGTTGTTTTTGTTTCAATCTTTCGCCTGTGTTTCGGTGGAAAAATGCGCATTTCGAATGGAGGAACTGTGCAAAATTCAGTGCGAAAATTCGAAAATCACACCAAAATGCCGAAATGCGAATGAATGACCCAATTAAAGCAACACAGCGGTGGCGTTGGCGCTGTTTGCCAAATGGCCAAGAAGAGGCCATTAATTTCTATCCACAGCAGGCAGATTTATCCGGCCTGGACGAGGCCGATCTGACTGGGTAATTTATGTACATATTTCGCCCGCACAAACACACGCGCCGAATGGTGAACATATTCATATGTATGTAGAATTATATATAGATCGGCATATACATATATACATACATATGTATGTTTCCAAAATCGCACAGCTTTCGTGTTCTCCCAAAAATTCGACTGTAGCATTTGCAGGAATGTGAAACGAATTTCATTTTTCACTTTTATTCGCTTGAGCTACGATTATTTGGCATATTTATTTTTATATTTTATATATATGTAGTACTATTTACATACATACATATATACATATGCATGTGTGTGTGTGCAATTTGGAGATTCTACGAAATTCATGAACCCCGGCGACGATGCTCAGCGCTTGTGTAGGCGGAGGGCGATCGCAAGGTGGACGGTGCGCTGAAGGGTGGCGTCGCGCAACGGTAAACGCAATTGAAATATCTTTCAAGCGCGCCTACGTTAAGCAACAACAACAACAACAAATACAGCATAAGCACCAGCAGTCAGTATCTATGGCACCACCGCCAATCTGAATGCTTAAAAACATTCGACAAAAATATCATGTAAACAAAACTCCGCCCCTCAACGCACCGTCGCGGCATTTCTTGGAACACCTACACATATACATATGCTACACATGTGTGTGTACGTATGCATGTGCTCCGTGTAGTAGCTGCCGTGCGTTCAATTGAAATGTTTCGCTTTGGCATTGCCTTGTCTGCTAGTGCGCATTGTTGTTGCTGTTGTCATCACTTTCGTCGTCATCGTTGTTGTTGTTGCGACAATTTCGCTCTGCCGATTGCGCGCTTTACGGTGTAGCGATCAAAATGACAGTCGCATGCGTTTATCTTCACGTTCGCGGCGTCGATTGAACGGCGATCAATTTGGGGGACGACGACAGCCGTGTTGTTGAGTGGCAGGCGGCAGCGCTGGCAGCATCAATGACAGCACCCAATGCTGTGACGTTGTTGTAATGGCAGCGAAAGCAATGGCGTTTGCTTGCTCCGGAATGGTCGCACTCTTCGGATCCGCTAAACCTGTTTGTCTTCAACGCGTTCGGCGGCGTCCTCAATTAATGGCTCGTTTGCCACTCGTCGCTGCACTCAATCAACAGACCATTAATTGTGGGCTTTGCAATAATTGGTCTATATTGTTGTGGAACCGGTATTTTTGCTTTCGTGTTGCTACGACCAGCAACTCTTTCGTTTGATCGCATACATACATATGTACTTATGTACATATACATATACAAATACATATACAAACTTACGTAGAAATTTATTAATAAATTTATGTAAAGCATACATATGTATATATAGTACATAGTAAGGGCTTCTGAGTGTTGCAATCAATTTAAATTGGATAGTGGTGTTATGATACTTCGTAGATTTGTGAATCTTTGGTTTTTTCGTTTGAACATTTTATAGCCTCAACAGGTTTTATTAAGTTTGCCACGAAATTTGTAACCCAAAAAGAAAAGCCATGGACCATAAAAACTATACCTAAGTATGTGTACAACCGCGCCGTTAATTCTGTTTTCTACAGACTGGCTAAGGAAGCGAAGCAAATGGGTCTGGCAGTGAACGAGGGCAAGACGAAATATCTCCTGTCATCAAACAATCAGTCGTCGTATTCGCGATTTGGCTTTCACATCACGGTTGACAGTCATAACTTTGAAGTTCTAGATAATTTCTTATATCTTGGAACCAGCATCAACACCAACAACAATATTATCCTTGAAATCCAACGCAGAATCACTTCTGCCAACAGCTGCTACTTTGAACTGAGTAGGCAACTGAAAAGTAAAGTCCCTTTCGACGAACAAAGACCAAGCTCTACAAGTCACTCCTCATTCCCTACTATATGGTGCAGAGGCATGGATGATGACAACAACTGATGAGTCGACGTTGCGAGTTTACGAGAGAGAAGTTCTGCGAAAGATTTATGGTCCTTTGCGCGTTAGCCACGGCGAATATCGCATTCGATGGAGCGATGGCCTGTATGAGATATACGACGACAGTGACATAGTTCAGAGATGTAAAAAACAGCGGCAACGCTGGCTAGGTCATGTTTTCCGGACGGAAGAGAACACTCCAGCTCTGAAAGTACTGGACGCAGTACCCGCCGGTGGAAGCAGAGGAAAAGGAAGGCCTCTACTTAATTGAAGAGGTCAGGTGGGATTAACCTAGCTGCACTTGGTACATATTTCAAATTGTCGCCAAATAGCGAAAACAAGCAACGACTGGCGTTGTTAACTCGGCTATAACCGCGTAATCGGTGCCTACGCCAGTAAAGAAGAAGTAGATATATCTGAAATTTTAGATCGATATCTCAAATATATACGAGGTCACCACTAACATGAAGAGCATATGTATGTATATTTTTGAGACATCGATCTGAAACTTTATACACATCTACAAGAAGGTGTTCATTTGTTCGATCTGTCGATATTGCAGCACAAGCATTCTAAGTTCTTACTGTTTTTTTAATGAAAATACAATTTTATCGTAAGGAAATGATTAAAAATTAATTATTCGAAGTATTACCCATCGTTACCGCATCTTTCTGGCAAACCTCGAATACCATTACGGCAAAACTGTCCACCTTTTGATGTAATCCAAAAATCAATTAGACCATGTGTCATTGAACGGAACAAATAATAATTGGACGGCGTAATAACTGGGAAATATAGTTGGTGAGATAGTATTTGTTATTTAAGCGGTTCCAGTTAGATTTTAACGGATCTGGGAAAGTGAAGCCGAGCATTGTCAAGCAGCAGAATCATTTTTTCGTGTATCTTGTCATAAAATATCCAAGATCGTTGTTTTTGAATCATTCTTAGCGCATGTAATAAATAGCTTAGCGGGTGACACACAATGTTAAAGCAAGCTCTTCTTGCGTTTGACACGGATCCTCATCAGGCAACGTCTACAATTTACCGTCTTCGAAGGTTTTTTGGCCTTCTTTCAAGCGGGCGGTCATGAAAATCGAGATCGCGATGAAGCTAGGAAACCAATCGCGGCACGATGTTCACAAGGGGTAACATCTCCGTAAACCTTTTGTAGTTTCCGCAGTGCCGATTATATAAAGAGGACATTGAATGTTAAATGACTCATAAGATGTACTGATAATAGCAACAATATATGTATTTAAAGAAAGTTTGTCTTAGAAATATGGTTTTCAAGAAGAAATAAAACGCATATAATTTAATGTTCACACCAAGAATTTAAGTTTATTAGAAATATAAGGGTCTTTCATTAAGTTTTAAAATTTTTTCGAATGAATTCCAGCCCAATTTTCAAACACTTTTTACAGCAACTGGAACCGTATAGTAGCAATAACCCGCCGAATATTCTTTTCAGACATCATTCGTCTCAGGCTTACCTGACTTCACATAACTTCAAATAAAAAATAGTCCTGCGGTGTTAAATCCTACAAAGTTGGGTGCCAATCAACTACTATGCTTCATCTCAACAAATGAGAGCCTTGGGGGAAAACGCACCACTGTCCTTTCTTTCAACAGACGGCATTACGAAGTGGGTAAGCTTTACAAAGAACTTTAGAGTTACTCTCGACAGTAAGGCGGAGTGAAGTCGCCCTACTACTGAGGGGCAGCACTATCCAGGGATACACTGACAGCGGAAGGCATTGGAGCAGGCTTTGCGGGATCACATACCAAGCTATCCATACCAATGGGAGTTTTTCCCATACGTCTTTGATATACATAAGGCAGTGTGTAGAAAGCTATATCCATCGCAACTATCGCAATCAGTGTATTGCTATACTCAGCGATAGTAAAGCGGCACTAAAAACGATCTCAGTTTATGAGGTTAAATCTCTTTTAGTGAAGGAGTGTATAGGCAGGCTGGACCGTCTATCTGTTTGCAACCGCATACACCTGATTTAGGTGCCTGGGCATAAAAGAGTTGCCAGCAATGTGCTGGTCAAAGAACTAGGCCGCTCTGCGGCACCGTCTAGGATGATGGGGCCAAAACTATGCATTGCTGTGGGATCCCTCACCTTAAAGGTGTTGCTCCGCACAGAGGAGAGAGTAGTTAGAGAAAGGCACTGGAAGCAGGCAGCAGAAATGCGCCACACCAAGCTGCTAGTGAGAGGGTATAAACTTGCCTGGTTTAGAGATATGATCAACCTGCCCCGACACAAATGTTGCGCTTTATACACGCACTTCAAGCTTAGGAAGAACGTTTCCAGCATGGGCATTGTGTTTGGCGCAGACTGCCGGTTTTGCGACATGGATTAGGAAACTCGAGAACACCTGATTCTAGATTGTCCTGTACTTTGTAGAAGCTGGCTCAATGCCGTTGGTTCCATCTACGTTGGAAGGGATTACATAATCTCAGTCGCGCCCAGCAAACTCCTGGAATTATTCAGAGTGCTGGACCTTTATGACCATATGTGATGTAGGAGAGGGCACAATAGACCATAGGTCGTGGTGCAAAGCCTCACTTATTTTCTGCTTTCTTTCTATCCATGAAATGGCAAAGCAAACTGAGTATAAATCAAATAACAGCAGTCTAAAAGATCAGCTCCGAAAAAAGTGTTGCCTTGTTGAAAATCACACATCTAAAAAACACTCGTTATATATGTACATATGTATGTAGATCAGCAAATTTTCAATTGTATTCGTAGATTTGAAGCTGCTAGAAGAAGAGCAACTCTGTATTAAAGAGACCAAATAGAAAAATTTTGTTCATTTTGGGTTAGGAATTGGCGCTATTACATGAAGCAACTTTTGACTTGCTATTTCTCGGGCGATTCTCTTTTGCTGTCGCCCATTACCTTCACACGAGCAACTTGTGTTGCGCAACTCTGTTCGAGTTTTTTTCTCATTCTCTTTCACCTTACTTTAACCTATTGTCTACTCTTTACTTTAACCCATTGTCGTTTCTTTTTTATTATATATATTTTTTACACACTATCACAAATATTAATAAGTTATTTCAAATAAGAAATAAATTTTATTTATAATTAAAAAATAAAAAAAAAATTATATGACAGACTTTCACATATATCACCCTTTTCACTATCGTCTGAATCAATTTGTATGGCATTCTCCATACATTTCACAATATCTTTAATTAATTCGATTTTTTCGTCATACTCCATTTTCTAAAATATTTATATTATATTATGTATATCTGTATACATATTTGCAAATTATTTGCCAAAAGATGATATTAATTTTTTTAAATATATTCAAAATATTAATTTCAAAAAAATATACTCAAATGCAACTATGTACTACGAAAGAAAGAACACGAATGCCGAAAAACGTCGCAGCGAACTGCTACGAATGAGAACACAATGCGAGTTGCTGAACACTGGAAACTCGGCGCGATTATGCGTCCTCGCCTATAAACCAAGAGTTGCCGATACAAAAGTTGCTGCGTGCAATCATATACAGATGTGTAGACACAGCCATAAGTACATATGTATGTATGTATGTATGTATGTAGATATTTCGATGATAACACACACGTGCAGCTTGCTTCCTTCTTTGACGCCGCTGTTCACGATCCTCTGAACAAATCTCTGCCCAAAAGAAAAGGGCGAACATGTGTTGCCTTTACACTAACGCATATGTATGACAACAGCAACAACAATATCGTAGCAATCGCCACTTGAACGCAAATCGCTGAACATATACACATACATATGTGAATTCGTGAACACACATTTACATATACATATGCATATAGAGATGTAATTAGTATTGTGGAATAGCCCCGTACATATTGTATTTTATGCTCTTATTTGCCAGCCAAATGTAAACAAAAGACTTCGATGTGGGAGAAGCGTCGCCACCAACATCATCGTAGTCGTCGCCGTCGCCGTAGCTGCCGGCATCGCCACCGCTACTGGTACTACAGGCACCGGCATTGAAATGCAGCACCTCGACACCGGTGGCGCGGCGTATGACGGCCACGAGTGCGTTTGTTCGAACGCGCTGCGACTGCGGCAAGGATGTGTGTGCTCAGCAAACCGATCGCCGATCACTGGCGCGGCTGACGCGGCTGGCGTAATTGGAGCGTAACTAGTGCGAAGATTTTTTGGTTAAGAAGCATTCCTCACTAGATTCAGTTGATCGAGAATAGCGAAAGAGAAAAGTACCGAATCGCGTGAAGACTTGAATGGTGGAATCTCGCGGATATCTAACATTACAAAGTGAAAGAAAATATATTTTATATTCAAAAAAGTGCTCACAAAAGAATTTTAAAGAGATTAAAAATACATAACACACACGTACAAACATAGCTCAGCGGATTTGTGTAAAATTATAAATTGACGCATGAGCTGAAAGTGAAAAATTAAAAATTATTCTTAGTTTTCGTTGAATTTCCACCCACATTTGTGTAGTGCCAAAAAAAGCCAACTCGTATAAATGAAAATAAAATGATCAAAAGCGAAGAAATTATGGATTCCAATGGACATTCGAGCGGCCACAATGGCCTCCACCACAGCACACATTTACCTCATCACAACAGCATATACCGCACTTTGCCATCGAATATCATATCGACGACGAACTTCACGCCCCTAACGTATGCCGATCAAAGCGCTATGCTGCGTATGCCACAGGAGTCACCCGAACTGCAGGAGGAGAAACCCGATCTCAATTATCTCGATCGCAAATACTACGCGACCATGATGACACAGCAACAGCCGGTGCACGTTTCGGAGGCTGCGTCCTATGGTCTTACATCATTGCACACGATGTGTGCCTCGCCGCATCCGAACAATGAGAATGACATTGGCATGCTGATGCCATTATCACCCAATTCATCACCGCACAATGAGGGTGGTCTTAAAGTGCCGTCGGATGGTGAGCTGCAGCAATACGCCGCCTCGCAGCAACGCGTCATCGCCTCGAAAATGGTGGACATGAACTCACATTATACACCGACCATCAAGTATTGTTCGAGCAATACAATTTTCAATACATCCGAATATTTGCCGCACAATGAAAGCGAGCAGCCACAGCCGCCACCGCCGTCCGCCGTACCTGTGTCTGCTGCGGTCAGCTCAAGTGATATTTTGACGCAATCTCTACAACGTATGCCAAATGTCGTCGGTGGTATGACAACGGTGGCAAGTGCGTCGACGACGCCGTCAGGTGTTATAACCAGTTCGCATAGCGTTTCCGGTCAGTTATGTTCCACAACCGACACAATGTCCTATTCGAATAGTTCCTCACCGGCTAAGTCGGTGCATAGCGGTCAAAGTGAGACTGGTCAACAGCAACAACAACAACAGCAGTCACAACAACAACAACAATCGAATTCGTCATCTTCACAGGAGCTCACACCGCCAGATACGACGAAAAAATCAGGCGCTCGGCGACCTGAGAAACCCGCATTAAGTTATATAAACATGATTGCGATGGCCATTAAGGAATCGCCAACGGGAAAGTTAACGCTTAGTGAAATTTACAGCTTCCTTCAGAAAAGGTGAGAGAATATTCAAAAACTCAGGCTGAAAAATCAAAAACGGTCTGGGCAAATTTGTGTCGTTAAATTTTTTTTGGTTAAACTTGAAAGGTGGGCACTCCTTTTTAACTAGAATAAAAGTTTTTTCAGTGGTTGCCTATGTGAAGAGAGGGATTTTCGACTTTTTGATTTTAATTTTTTTACAGCTAGATAATTCTAGTAAATATTATCTGAAATGAAAAAAAAACTAAACATTTATTTTCAAACAAGATAAATATTGATAATGTGCTCTTCCTTCCAAAAATAAATTTTTTGATAAAACTGTCAAGTCAAGTGGCTAGAAACAAACGTTAATTTCGGGTGTACCGAAGCTATAATGCATTTTATGGGTGCTTTTCTTATAGCAAAACGGTTTTTTATCTATCTATATTCTTTAGTGGTCCGGTCTGAACCGTCTGTTCAAAGATTGCAGGGCTTCCCTTGACAATAATTATGCCAAATGTCGTGAAGATATTTACTCAAATAAAAAAGTTTTCCATACAAGGTCATAATTTTAATCGATCAGTTTGTATGGTTCTACTTGTATATTGGTTAAATATTGGTCGTTTTTCGTAATATGAGTCCTGTTTGGAAAATAAAAGACTTGTGCAAAATTTAAACTTGGACGGACACTCATGGCTACATCGACTCAGCTTGTCATACTGATCATTTATACAAACATATGTATGTACTTATGTACTTTATAGGGCTTACGGCGTTTCCTTGTGGATGTTACTACGAGTAAAATGGAATTTGTTGTCACCTTTCACCTTTGTTACCTTTTATGTTTCGGGATTTGGCAACACTAGTGTTGTATTTTGGAAACTCACAATTTTAACGTAAAGCTTAACATTTTTAATGGTATGCGCTACTCTCACTCAGAACGTGAGCGCTACTTGTGTTGTTAACAGTAACTTAAAATATTCTTCTCGACCAAAACATGAAATTAAATCGCGATTATTTTTTTACAACTTTCGACGTGATTAACTCACTAACAGTATATCGATGAACTTAAGGGAACCTTGGGTTTCTTCGGGTAAAAACAAACTTTTTCAACAATTTTTTTTTCATATAAAAAATGAAATATTTTTCTAGAATTTTTTATTGTTACAAACATTCACTATTAACAAAGAAATTCAGAAATTGTTGGTAGAAAATATTTTAAACTCGGCCATTACGACACCATTTCCGGTGAACCCTCGGAAAAATAATGTGACAGCGTTGGCATTATAACTCTTTACAAGACCATCTAAGGTGAAAAAATACGTGTTTTATAAAATCCAAATTTAGAACTAGTAGAGAGAAAAAAAATTTAAAGATTGGATTTTTGGCAGATATATAAAAATGAAAAGCTCAGTGAAAATTTCGCGGCATTTTCTTTCAAATAGTTGTAATCGAAAATAAATCCTTCGTCCAAGTCTTTAAGAATTCGATCTCAAAGACTTGTGGAAAATATTATGAATATCAGTTGAGTAGTTCTCAAGAAATCTTACGATCTGACTTCAAAACAGTTTCAAAAAAACGCGTTTAAAGACGGTAGCCTAGGTAGCCTCGAACGCGCAAGTTCTCAAGGCTGTATCTCTGAAACTATTACTCGGATCAACTGGAAAACTTAGGACAATATTCTAGAGGTAGTGTAGAATTTAATAAGACAATAAACAAATTCGATGTTTTGAAATCCGTAAACTCATGTAAGTCATTAATTAAATTTTTGACGATGAAGCTAAATATATCAAGAACCAGTATTTAACAATGGTACGGTGAATTCAATCGAGGTCGTAGACCATTCCATAACGAATTTCGGGAAGGTCGTCTAAAATCAGTTACTGTTCAAGAAACTATTGATGATGTGCTCAAACTGATGTTGCAAGATCGCAATGTGAGCTATCATGAGATTGAGACAATTTGAGTAATTAGTGGTACTAGCATACTTTCAATATTGTATGAACATTTGACTGTAAACAAAAATGTGTTCACTTTGGAACCTACTCAATTTGTTAATCGTTCAAAAAAAGGGACGTGTCGATTGGTTGAAAGAAATATTAAAAATACGATAGCGGCTCCTCGAAACAAGTCTAAGACATTGTGAGAGGTGATGAATTGTGGTTTTACGCACGTGAGCCTGAAAGTAAACAGCAGTCGACTGTATGGTGGTTTCAAGATGAGCCGAATCCAATGAAAGCTGATCGCTTATGAAGCACTCCAAGTAAATGGTTGCCTGTTTTTTTTAAACAACTGGACATATCGCAACCATACCACTGGAACAATGCAGAACAGAAAATTCTGAGTGGTGCTCAATCATATTTTTGCCAGTTGCCTTCAAAAAAATTAGGAAAACTAACTGCCGCGGATGTATCACTCTTCACCACGACAATACTATCTCTCACTCAATGACTGAAGCAACTGTCTTTTTGAGCGCTCATAACGTTGATTAGATAAGTCATCCACCGTATAGTCCTTACTTGGAAACGAATAACTTCTTTTTATTCCCATAAGTAAAAAATAATTAATAGGTCAACGTTTTTCCCACACCTGAAGAGGTGGTTGATGCGTTAAAAATGCATGTTTTGGAGATACCTCAATCAGAGTGGAAAAAGTGCTTCGACAATATGTTTGGACAAACAATTTAGATTAAATTTTTTCGGTTTCTCGAATCCCGAAATATAAAAGGCAACCTATGTATATACACGTATAAAAGTCAAAACGATCGGCCAAGCCGTGCGATGATATACTCTCTAAAAAAGTCTCCCACAAATGTAGGGTAGGTAGGGTTCACATTAGGAGATTGGGCTGGTATTTTTAATTGTTTGGTGTGTCTTGTAAAAATAGCCATTCCTTAATGTGAGCAGTGTGTTTTGGATCATTGTTGGAAGAGAAATGAACCTTCAAGTCCCGAAATGGCCGCACTTTCGTTGAAATTCGATTTTAAAATATTAAGATAATCACATTTGTTCATTGTACGCTCAATGAATACACGATTGCTGCCATACACCCCCGTACCATGAGTGACTCACCACGTTGTTTTACTATGACAGACATTTTCCATGGATCAAGCTCTTTATTTACTTTTCACCATAATTTTACATGTCTATCTGAGACTTACACTTACTTTCATACGACAAAATAACTGGATTTCAGAAATGTTCATCTTTACTTACATACGTGCTCTTTCACAAACTTCAATCTTTTTATACAACCAGTTGCTACAGAGTATTCTAGTTTTGTTCATCTAACGGTTGTACGTATCACCTAAAACTAAGTATATAAGTATATAGAGTTACATATTAATAAATGATCAGGATGACGAGAAAAGTTGAAATTCGGTTGACTGTCTGTCTGTCCGTCCATCCGTGCAAGCAGCAACTTGAGTAAAAATTGAGATATAATGATGAAACTTGGTATGTAGGTTCCTTAGGATAAAAAAAATCGAGTTCATAGATGGACATAATCGGACCACTGCCATGCCCACAAATCGTCATTAACCGAAAACATATAAAGTGGCAAGGAGCACCTGTGGGAAAATTTTTTTGAAAAAGTGGGCGTGACCCCGCCCTGTACTGATAAATCAATAACTAAATACGCCGGAGACATAAAGTTTTACCACCGAGATGGTATGAGGGAGCTTTATGAGAGCCACTTTTAATCGAAAATGTCGGCCAATGTGTGACATAAATAACTGAAATTAAGGGATAATCTCTTATAATGATATTCCTGTATTATTTTGCATCAGACCAATACTTCCCTTAGCCCCATATACATATTAATATAAAGGTTTTCGAAGTTCGAGGTGACTTTGTACCGCATATATCGGGCAATATGCGAGTTATCTCAATGAAAATGGAAGAGCGCGTCTTACTCATAACAGTGTATCTAACTCAAAGAATAGTTTGGAGATCGTAATTGTTATTGCAAAAAAACACATTATTTTTTTTAAGTAATTTGACTTTTTTACGCCCATATACATATAAATAGTGTATACTTTACCAATATGAAAATTGTCGACAGATCTAAAAATTGCCATTATAGAATAGGGGCAGAAGAGCTTTAGAGTTAGGAAGAACCGAATTGACTTCTGTTAATTTAGCGGAAATACATGAACACACAGATACACGTATAGCGGCACACATAAATACATACGCTGATCCGCAAAATCTTGTTTGTATGTATGTGTGGACTTTTATTAAAATTATTACTCACAAAAATAAATAAACTCGAAGTGGACACACACGTTAAATGGTTTGGGGCAAAGTGGCACCCACGGTGTTTGTGACAACCCCCAATTGTTTACACATAAGCATGCACAAATAAGTAACAACAACAACGATAAGGGAGGGACATTACTGCGAGCGCGCAATTTACATAAAGATTTATTTATTGATTTTGTTAAAACTATCGTTTCTTTTTGAGTAAACAATCGAGCAACTGGCGGCGCTCCGGACGGCTTGGACATCCCTTGGTGTACGCAATGGCACGGATATCTACATACATACACATAAACGTAACGATTTGGCCTTTTCACTTCACTTTAATTTCAGCAATTTGAGAAATTTTAATCACTTTGGAGTATCCATTTAGCTTCATGTGTGAATCGCAGCCAGGCATTGGTTGGAAGCACTTGTGTGCCGTGGTATCAGCTACACGCTTGCCACAACGCTCGCCAGAGTTGATGTAATCAAAGCTTCAAATTCGTACCTTCTCAGGTTTCTTGGGAAATAAGCGTTTAGCTTAAATTTCAACTAGGGCGCCTCCAAACAGAAGAGTATGTGTGCGTGTGTAATATGTAGGTACCATATAAACATATTTGTAAGGAAGCCTAGTTTAGAGTGAGGTTTACATACATAACTACATATATAATTATTATTTGCACATTATAGAAAAGAAAAGAAATAAGAAAGATCTGAGAACCGACGAACATGAACAATATTTATCTCCATACCTTAGGATAGGTTAGATGGCTGATCAAAGACCGCACGTGGACTGCTGCATGTAGTCCTTTGTGAGTCCATAGAAAAGAAGAATTCCTATGTTTGAACTTATAAATTAGCAAAACGTTTAGTGGCTAATACAAATTCAAACAGGCGTTTAATTTCTACTCCCGCCAGGTCGGTGTTTAAATCTTGACCTCCCGAACGCGCGACAGTCAAGAAAGTAGTGTAGAGTTGTTTCCACCTCTTCTTCTTCCATACAGATTCTGCCGATGGCTGTGGTAGGATTCCCAGCCTTACTGCGTGGTTACCAATAGGGAAATGGCCCGTTAAAAGCACCAAAACTAGAGAGAGGCTGGACTTACTGAGTGCAAAGAGATCACTAGATCTCTGGCGATCGATTTTGGGCTTTAGCGACAGCGCATGTACCGATGGTAAACCAACGCTGGCCAAGTTTCCGCGAAGCCTAGCTATCTAGTAGTAGAACACAAGAGACTACGGGAGCACCGATGATCTCAGTTGCTACTGATAGCGTTTCCAGGGTGTCTTTTCTTGCTAGCTCATTAGATTTACAGTTTCTTGCGATTCCATTGTGGCCTGCACTTATACCAATCTTATCATAAAGATACTCGAAGCTATTGACAGCGAGGTTAGGCACTCTTTGATCTCGATACCTTAATGGGTAGATGGTTAGTTGGTATCGTCTTTTAAAAAGACACTGTTGAACGTTTTGATTAAGAGCAAATGCTAAGCTTTTATTATTCATGCTATGAACGTATAACCAGTTAATATTGGGAAATATAACCAGTTCTATTGATTTTGTCTATTTTCTACATTCTCTTGGGGGTAAATACCTTTACGTTATGGGCGAGAACAAATGAAATTTTGTTTGCCAAAAGGATAGTCTTATTAGTCCAGTCATTATAGTAAGTTCACCTCGGAATTCGATATACCCATTACATATATGTATATATATAATAATACAAGTGTTTACAGACATATAAATGGGTATATCGAATTCCGAGATTCTTACCTAATTTAAGCTTAAATGACTGGACTATATAAGTGGGTTTCTATACAAATTGTTAGGTCCTAACATAAAGATTGCCAAAATATAGAACTCTATGTTAAGCTAGGTTATACTGACCAACTTCACGTCATACATAGACCTACTCATCCTTAATAAAGGGTTTAAGAGCTTGATAACTTTTTTTTAAAAAAAAAACGCATAAAATTTGCAAAATCTCATCGGTTCTTTATTTGAAACGTTAGATTGGTTCATGACATTTACTTTTTGAAGATAATTTCATTTAAATGTTGACCGCGGCTGCGTCTTAGGTGGTCCATTCGGAAAGTCCAATTTTGGGCAACTTTTTCGAGCATTTCGGCCGGAATAGCCCGAATTTCTTCGGAAATGTTGTCTTCCAAAGCTGGAATAGTTGCTGGCTTATTTCTGTAGACTTTAGACTTGACGTAGCCCCACAAAAAATAGTCTAAAGGCGTTAAATCGCATGATCTTGGTGGCCAACTTACGGGTCCATTTCTTGAGATGAATTGTTGTCCGAAGTTTTTCCCTCAAAATGGCCATAGAATCGCGAGCTGTGTGGCATGTAGCGCCATCTTGTTGAAACCACATGTCAACCAAGTTCAGTTCTTCCATTTTTGGCAACAAAAAGTTTGTTAGCATCGAACGATAGCGATCGCCATTCACCGTAACGTTGCGTCCAACAGCATCTTTGAAAAAATACGGTCCAATGATTCCACCAGCGTACAAACCACACCAAACAGTGCATTTTTCGGGATGCATGGGCAGTTCTTGAACGGCTTCTGGTTGCTCTTCACCCCAAAATGCGGCAATTTTGCTTATTTACGTAGCCATTCAACCAGAAATGAGCCTCATCGCTGAACAAAATTAAAGCGCGAAACACATTTCGAACCGAACACTGATTTTGGTAATAAAATTCAATGATTTGCAAGCGTTGCTCGTTAGTAAGTCTATTCATGATGAAATGTCAAAGCATACTGAGCATCTTTCTCTTTGACACCATGTCTGAAATCCCACGTGATCTGTCAAATACTAATGCATGAAAATCCTAACCTCAAAAAAATCACCCGTTAATGTAAGATGAAGGAGCAGTTTAATTGGCACTTTTGGCAATCTCATCAACTCTTTCGTTTCGCGGAATTCTTTTGTGGCTTAAAACCCAGTATATATGCACTGCCACTACATCTACTGCCTCCTTGCTTCTGAGGACATTCTCTGACACAATTCAATGTAAGATTATTAGTTTAATTCCGTTTGGCTATCGGCGTATATATTGACCTTCTTTATGTTGTTTCCTGCGTTGTTAGCTAAGAACTCTATGTAGACGATTAATGAAAATCGCAAAGTGTTATAGAAGAAATAAGGAACTGGATTACCTTCGATTTCTGTCAAACAAATATATTACCGGATTTCAGTTAATGATAAGAGAGCAGGGTTGAAAGACATAGTTAACTGATTTGTTTTATTTTTTAATTTTTCAGATTCGAATTCTTTCGCGGTCCATATGTGGGTTGGAAAAACTCAGTGAGACATAATCTTAGCCTAAATGAATGCTTCAAAAAGTTGCCGAAGAGCATGAGTGTGGGCAAGCCGGGAAAAGGAAATTACTGGACCATCGAACAGAACTCCGCTTATATGTTTGAGGATGAGGCCAGTTTGCGTAGGCGACCACGGGGTTATCGATCGAAGCTGAAAGTGAAACCTTACCCGAGCACAAACGGGTTTTACACAACTTCCTCCTATGATCCTAGCATGGTGAGCACATTATATACATACATACACACATTAAAACCAATCATATTTAACATTCTCTTTTTGCTTTTCTTAAAACAGGATAATGCCAATTTCTACGCCACACAACCGTATGCCTCCTATGATTACGCTACCAGCAGCGCTGCCGCTGCAGCGCCATTCACAGATTCCTGGAATTCACACGCTGCCCATACACAGACCCTGCCACAGTATTCAAATATAGCTGCCGCCTCATCGGTGCTGCATGGCGGCAACAACAACAGCGCTACACCGCCACTGGCGCACACGCTGACCCCCTCGGCGTTGGTGAGCGGTTCGGGCAGTCCCTCGCATGTTACTTCGGCGGCGCTTCAAAGCTCGAATCCGGGTTTGGATTACGCGACAGCTACCATGGTGGCCGCCAATTATCCATACGCCAGTACTGCTGGCGGTGGTGGCAGCGTAGGAGGTGGCGCAGGCGCCACTTACAGCCTTGATAACGGTGAGTTGTGAGTTAAGCGCGGAAGTGTGATTATTTTATGTGAATTTGACGATGAAGTCGTCTGTTGAGCACTCCACATACATTACAAGTGCGGCAATTTCATGGCGATCGTGTCAATCAAATATCTGAAATGCCTCTTAAGCGCCAGAGAGAATCGTAAAATTACTGTAGAAGTGTCTGAGTTGTGAGTTGTGAGGAAACTTAAGATTGATGGTGCGGATTTGTAGGATTTTATGATCTTCATATGTTGGCACTGTAAGCCGGGGTTGCTGGTAATACCACATTGTTCAGCGTATATGCAAATCTGTATGTTTGTGGGGATTTAGCTGTACTCGGCATACACACTATACATATGTTTATACATACCGACACACATCTGTGTGATGTGGCAATCCAAAGAGAATCGTTTTAATACTTGACAACTCTTTTTTGATGTAGCCGAAAATGACGTTAACTTCGTGGTTACTTTGAATCTCTGTATACGTTCATATATATGTACATACGTATGTACGAGCACGGCCCGATAAATACTTGGCTTAAAATGGAAAAATTAAAATTTTTGAAAAATTGTGACCTACATATTTTCCAATATAGGATTTAGCTTGATACACTTGACCCCAAGACACTTTTCATACTTTCGCACGTTTGAAAAATATGTTTTCTGGAGGTCTCCAAAATATACCACCCTAGTGGCGATAACCTTTTCATTCGGCTTAAATTTCTCGGTAAATGAGTTTCAAAGTTTGGGAGTCGCTCCAAATTTGAAAGAATACGTTAGATGAAGTAGCAGTACGAAGTCTATTACTGCCGAAATTGTTGGGGAACATAACCTTTTTCTTCTCAAAATGGGAACCTTTTCCTGCGATTCGAAGTCGATTCTGCCTAGTGATTCGACTTAGCTGAGTTCTGTTACCGTTTTGCCGGTAAGATGAGTCTGGCCAAGACCAAGTAGAGCAGAATGGGCTTGAGTGTAATTGTTGGTGTTGTTCATAGTGCCAATTAGAGCCATTCTTTGCACCTTCGTATGCCCTCGCAAACATAAAAAAAATAATTTTTTAACTTTCAAACCTCGCTACACAAATTACTATACTTACTCTCTCTCTCTTTTATCTTTTATCATTACAGGCTTGCGCTCAATGTCTCTTTCACATATGCACCAACATCAACAACAGCAACATCACCATTCAGCGATGACACCACCACCACCATTACCGCCCAGCTCCACGTCCATGAGTAATTCAGCGCTTATTGATCGGAAGCCCATCTTCCTACCTTCGATGACGCCACCCACGTCCGGTCCCATGTCCACACCGCCGCTCCATCACCAGCATTTGGTTGGGAGCAACAACGGCGGTGGCGGCGGTTATTATGAACACATAAAGTTCTCCAACTAATAGTTCCGTTATAAAAATTAATTAATGTATTTTTATATTAGTGTTAGAGTAGCGCTTTTGGCCGCTCCAACGACCAAGCACCAAATAGTCCCTGAAAGGGTAAACTAATGTTTAATTGAAAATTTAATTACTTTTATTTTGTTTTATTTGTTTGTGAGAAGAGTTTAATTTGCTAATTTTAAAAATTTAAGTATTAGGTTTGTCTATAGTTTTAAATAAAGTATAAGGGATTGAAATCGGTTGTTTAATATTTAGAGTGTTCAAGCAGTTTTATTAAAACGAGTATACTCGTATATATGTAATTATAGAAATCAACTCACGACAACATCCAGATAAAAATTAATTTTTGTAATTGTTATTGGTAAACTGATCTATTCAAAGTTGAGGGCCACACCTGGGGTGATAACTAATAAGGAATTTTTTTGTTATCTAACTATCTACTTATCAATTGTATTAGAATTATAGGCTTATAGATGTTTATAGTACATATTTAGGAATCCACCCACAAACCATCAATCTCCGCCGGCGCAATGAAAACGGATCCTTCACTGTGATTCCAGCCCTTATTACGGTTTCTGAACCAACTGCATTTTAGTTCGACTACCCAATATATGTATATGGAAAAGGAGAAATGGATAAAAAGAACTATAATTTCAAACAATTTCAATCAGTTATTAAGAACAAATCCATATAAAGGAGAATAATTTTATGCCCCCTGTAGTACAATCCCGAAACTGGACGAAATAAACTATAATTTGATAACAACAAAATAAAATAAAGGGACCGTGGGAAGTGTTTCGAACATAAAGAGTCGACACAATTTACGAGTATTACCCTTAGGAATATACTTTCTTAGTAAAATTAAAATTTCGAAGCGCTTTGCACCTCCTAAAACATTGTTGTTTTATCCATAGGACACTTTTATTCATAATATTTAAAGGCTTTGTAACAACCATAGATATCATTGGTTGCTTCAGTCCAAAGTTAAAATCATTTAAAATACTAAAACTAATTTATGTTTTAAAGATATTTACATTTTTGTGAGCAATAACTAAATTAAATGGTTTTAATTTTTTATTTAAAAAATGTCAGCTGTTTAATTATCTGTCAAATCTTCATTTTTTATGTTTGCAACGCCAAGCAATCTTCAGCTGAAAATTATTGAAAATCGTAATACCAAAAAAAGTTAGGTTGAACTGAAGTTGAATTGCTTACACTTCAATTCAACCGAGTGGAGTTGAAAACCCTAGTAGGGGTAAAAATTTTAATATATTCAGTTGATGTGGAAAACGTCTACAAGAAGATCCAAATTTTTCATATGTATTAGGGATATGTAGACCAAAGTCTAGACCTATTTCATTCATATAGTGGCAAACCTCATAAATTTGCGGGAAACTTGTCCATTTAATTTTATTGAAATATCACAAATTTTTACCAACCTGAAATGTTTAAAGTCAGGTGGAAAGTCGGAAATCATTATCTGGAGTATATTGAGATCAGAGAAAGGGACGAGCTTATTGCATTAATTTGGGTATTGGTCAGGTATTCTGGGAATATAAATTTCACTTTTCACACAATTTTATAAATAAATAGCCCAATTTCAATTCGTATATACATGTTCGGCACAAGGCCAACCGGAAGTTTGACCATTTTTTACTACAGTTGGCAGTATGTGATATTGCAATGTTCCAAAAGCATGATATTAGTTGTATAGGTGCTAGGGCAAGTTTCCATTCGATTTTTTACATTTTAGGCTCAAAGATGTATTATTATTATTAGCGAAATACGCTATCTTGTTTTCACTCAGTTAATTTGCATTTTGACCGAAATATGCGGTGTAAAGTGAACCAGAATTTCGAAGATCTTTATATTAGGTATGTGGCGGCTGAGAAAGTATTGACTTCAATCAACCCATTTTAAACACACAGACATATCATTATCAGAAAGGGGCTCTCTCCGAATTGCAATAATATGTCTCACAGAATGGCGGATATTTGCGGTAAAAAGGTACAGTAAACAGTAAAATTTATTGTCCCATTTTGGCAATTTTTATAAAGCCATCTCAGATGTAAACTTTAATGTCTCTGGCGTATTTATTTCTTGATTTCATCGATTTTATATGTCCTCAGCGAATTTGGTTATTGATTCTTAAGTGGTTTGTGAGTTATACTTATATATTAAATCAATTAGTGCCCTTTGTTACTGCGATCCCCTAGTATCTTAATTTAGTATTTATGGTTTCCAAGAAAATGAAGCACTCTAACAGACTTTAACACATTGGCTGCGGGGTCAGAGGTATCGGAAGAACAATTGTACGAAGGGTCATTTTGTATTAATTTTTGTGGATTTCGATGTGATAAGTGGGTCTAAAGATATCAAAAATGAGTATAAAAGATCTTCCATTGTAGTTAATCCAGATTTTTTGGGTGTAATGCTGCCGAAAATCTTTTGTGCGTGCCTTTAATGCCGCCTCTGATGTAACAGATTTTCTATTATATCTGCAAAAATGTATTGGAAAGATGTATGGCATACTTTTCTACCAGTTTGCTTACAAATTTCGCAGGTGCTTTTTTATTTCACTGATTTCATTGTTTTGATCGTTTAGTGGAGGACTAATAAATTTATTCAAAACATATTTCTCAATTACAGAAGACTTCTTTTTTGCCACTTTTTCATTGCACCAAATTAAAAACAGGGTGCATTTTGAGCATGACATTCAAACTAAAGAAGCAAAATCTTAAAGTCTTGAAAAACTTGAAGTAAATTTTACACAATCATTCGTCCGAATCAACATAACATTTACGCCATTGGAAGATCAACCAATACAAAAAATGTATAATTTTATCCATTGTGCACTGTCTGTACATAATTACGATATTTTCTTTGGAAAATTACGATATATTTTTACGCTCTCGATGTGCGTATCCTCAATGAAAACATCCGGCGTAAGACTCGCACAACTACTCGCCCTTAGATGGCGCTGTTTTAACAAAATTAACTCTACAAATATATTGAATTTATCGCGAGTCATATAAATTTTAGCTCACTGGAATTTATAATATATTGAAGACAGCAAAAATTATAAATATATAGACTTAATTTTTATTAAGCACTGACATTAGTTCAAAATTCGCAATAATTCAACTTTGGAAATATTTAAAAATAAAAACCGATATTTTTATGGAGAAATAAAATTATTTAGTGCTTTCAGCGCCACCTATAGACGGGTAGTTTTAAAAGGTTTTCAACCAAATATGTGAGACATAGTTGTCCCAACTTCGTCTAAAACTGTTGTCAAGAATTTGCTTTTAGGGGCAAACATAGAAAACATACGGATAAAAATCGAATATTTCATCGAATTTTTAAAAAATACGATGTTTAAAAATTTTAAGGGTATATTATATACACATTTTAAGAATACACAACTCTGGTCGAACTAAAAAATCAAAAATTGAATTTATCTAAAAATTTTGTGGTTTTCGATGTTTGATCTGATCAAAAAACTGGTAGATCTTGTGATCAAAATATCTGAAATATTCATTAAAAATTTTAATAACCTTTCTTTGAAGGTAAAAAAATCGATTTTTCGAAATACAAGCGGGATAGACCCCATAGACCTTAGACTTACATATATCCTTACAGGAAAAAGTTTAACGATGTGATATCACACGCTCTTGGTGCCCAATGGACCGACTCAAAACGTGAAATTATCTGCTCATCGAAGCGTTCTCTCAATAAATCCATTGATTTATGTGATGTGTGGGAAGTGGCGCCGTTATGTCGAAACGAAATGTCGCCGAGATCGCGAGCTTCAATGTCAGGCATCAAATAGTTGGTTATCATGGCGCGATATCGGTCACCGGCATCATTTTTAAAGAAATATGGACTGATGACCACACCAAACCCTTGTTTTTTTCTGGATGAAGTAGCAACTCTTGAATCTTTTCAGGTTGCTCTTCATCGCAAACGCGGCAAATTTGCTTGTTTACATACCCATTGAGCCATAAATGGGCCTCACCGCTGAACAAAATTTGGATCAGAAATGTCGGATCTTCTTGGAAGTTTTAAAGAGCCCATAGAGCGAAGTGATGTCGCTTGAGAAGATCGAGTGGTTTAAGTTCTTGCACAAGCTGTATTTTGTACGCTTTCAATTTAAGATTTAATCGATCTGTGATCGAGAGTTCCTACGGCGAAACCTAGGATCAAAGCGTGAAATCGATAAAGGGCGGGCATTTTCTGTAGTAATCCATAGAAAGAAGGTAGCTTCAAACTAAATGACTACAATTTAGTCTTTCAAGCAACAATTGTGGGCATAACAAAAGGTGCCAAGGGGGATTCTGCTTTAACCAGCAAGTCAATAAACTCTCTAGTGGATTGCCAAACAGTTATTAAGGCTAAATAGCGCCAAAACTTACTTCCATTGTGTTGTAGGCTATAATCATCTTTTCGTACGGAACTCGGTTGATATCATCTCAGTGTGCGGTAATATAGGAATGGAAGAAAATGATGAAGCAGACATACTAACTCGCTCTGGTGAACCAGGAAACACAATTTTCTTAAACTGCCCTAGACCAATCAGCTCCTTAAAGATTCCTTTTTTAAGCAAAAGGGAATGCAGCGGAATGCGGAGCTTGCGCGGAGGTAGAGAACATTGGAACATTGTCTTTATGAATGTCCCATTGGATGAGATGGGTTGTAATTCACGGCTTTCTATGCTCCAGCTTAAGAGACATTGGCAGCTGGAGTGGAAAAAATCGATTTTTATTTATTCACTGAGTTTCTAGAATATCTCAGGAACTACTTAACAAATTTCAACCAAATTTTATGACTACAATTATCACCACATTCTTAATATCTTCTTCTTTAATGGTGTAAACACCGCTTACGAGGTTATAGCCGAATTTACAACAGCGCGCCAGTCGTTTCTTCTCTTCGCAAGGGGGCCTCAATGGAAGATTCCAAACTGGTCTTTCCAACTCTGCTTCCTCCGTCGGGTACTGCGTGGAATACTTTCAGAGCTGTCGCGATGTTGTCATCGGCCATGCCTCTGCACCATACAGCAGAACGGGAATAATGAGTGACTTATAGAGTTTGGCCTCGTTGAGAGAGGACTTTACTTCTCAATTGACTAATCAATCCGAAGAAGCAACGTTAGCAAAAGTTGTTGGTGTTAATGCTGCTTCCAAGATGGACGAAATTATCTACGACTTCGAAGTTTTGACTTGTAATAGAGGCATGGGAGCCAAGTTGCAAGTGCGACGACTGTTTGTTTGATGACAGGAGATATTTCGTTTTACCCTCGTTAACTACCAGGCACATTTGCTTCCTTATCCAGTCTGGAGAAAGCAGAATTAAAGGCGCGAATGTTGCGGCCAATGAAATCAATATCATCGGCATACGTCAGAAGCTGTACTCTCTTATAGAAGATTATATCTTCTCGATAAAGCTCTGCGGCATGGAGAATCCTTATTGACGGTGCTTTGGCTATTGCTCAATGTTAGTTGTCACAGCCGTATTAGTTTTAAGGGAATACCAGATTCATCGCGCCATAGAAGTAACTTTTTTCGTGCTGTCAAAAGCAGCTTTGAAATCGACGAAGAGGTGGTGTGTGTCGATTCTCTTTCCACGGGGTTTTTGTGAGATTTGGGGCATGGTGAATCTCTGGTCAGTTGTCGATTTTCCAGACCTAAAACTACATTGTAAAGGTCCAATCAGTTTGGTTTAAATAATTCCATCTGATTCTTTCACTTTACAGTACACAAATCAAACGTCAATGATGTTATCATTTCGAGAGGAGATCTTTAAATTCAGACGAAACATAACGTATTGCGGGTACTTTTTATATGCGTATGTGCTTTATACATATGTATGTATTTATACAAGAAACCCATCATTGTTATATACAAGAAGTATGATTCCAAGTTCCAACGCAAAGTGACGTTGATACCCATAAGCGTATAAGCATGATGAACTCAATCCAATTACGTTTGTAATTGTCTCACTTTTGTGATCAAATTAAAATCTCGAAAAGTCAAAAGAACCTTCGCCCATGCCGATATACAAAAACCACCAAACGGTATAGCCATTGTCACCGAAGAGAATAAAAATCGCATCAAAAAGTCGACGAAGCCGGATCTGCTCATTTGCAAGTCGAAACCCGATTTGATCTTATCTTCCACAGCAGCCGTACACATACATACACACACACACACAAGTAACACTGTATTGAAGAAAGGACCGCAGCGCACAAGGACCGTGTCCAGTTGAAATGGCCAGTGGACAGACCGCAGCCGGCAGCCGGTAGGCAGGATAATTTTGTACGAGACCGTCGTGACTGCGAAAAATGCACAGTCAAAGGATAATCAGGATTAAATCTCTTTTAAAAGTTAATGTTTATGTACGCACCTACCAAATGAGACGGCAACCGTGGAGCTGTCACCGAAGCAGCCGCAGCCGCATTCGGCGTCGGAGGAGGATGCCAGCAAATGGAAAACTGTGCGGAAAAGTAATGTGAAAATTATGAAAATATTTACATAAGCGCAGCCGGCAGACTCGAGCGGCAGTTGCACACACTTGGCAGGACAATTGGTCAAAGCATCGATGCGAATGCATTTGCGGCCATTTGACAGTCGCTCGCAGACAATTGTCAATCGCAATGCATGTGTGTGTGTGAGCGTGTGTTGAAGCGCATTAAAGCGGTCGGGGTTGCAGTTAAACGAAGTGGCTTAAGTATGTCATTGGCGGTTAGGAAGGTGGCAGGATTTGTGTGTCATGTGTAAACAAGGTGTAAGCAAAAAAAAATCTAGTAATAATAATAATGCGCATGATGATTGGCTTTGCAAAAATCAAAAATAAATATTTGATTTGTAAATAAAAAATTTTGCGGTACACAACTATTTATTGGATATTGTTCCCAAATTTGCTGAGTGATCAAGACAAATATTTATTTAAATTATTCTTTGGGGAAATTTGTAAAATTTGCGATAAAACTCGGAAGAGCCTTTGTGAAGAATTCTAATTTTGCTTTGCATGCTTAAGCTCTTATAAAAATATTGTGAGCTGTTAATAAAGGCGCTGCATTCGTCACAGTCTAGACCGGAGTGTTTGATACGAATAATATATAAGATTATTTAAGGTGAAAAATAATTCTCAAAGAAGTTTAAGTAAATAATAAAATAACTATAGAAATTTTGAAAATAGTAATTAAAGAATAGCCAAAAATATATATATTTTTTTTTAATTTTCCAATTTTTTACAGTCTATTTATACATCTTGATGTTACTATGAAGTAATTAATTTTAATTTTTATATAACTTTGCTAGGATAATTGTAAAACTAACAAGGAAAAGAAAGGCACGCACCCTAGAACCGCTATCGGTAAATAGCAGCAGGTCGGTGCCCCCGTATCCTGTGTTCTACTACTACATAGTTGAGCTTCGCGGAAGCTTGGTCAGCGCTGGGCACATGCGCTGTCGCAAAAGCCTTTTGGCCCAAAAGTGATCTTTTTGCCCTAGTAAGGCTAGCCTCTCCCTAGTTGTGGGGCTTTTAATAGGCTATTGTCCTATTGGCGTCCATGCTTTAAGGTTGGGGATCTTACCAGACGCCATATGGTAGAAGACGAGGTGGAAACTCCGAGGAGAGCGAAAGTGTATATGATTGATATGAACAGTCACAAGAAAGCAGGAACTTTCGGAGACGTTTGTTCGGAACGCATATTGTATAGAACTTTCGCATACAAAAATTTTAATGCACGATGTCTTCGCTGTCATTTGTTGGTCATCCTAATATTTTTAATAGTTTTAGTTTTGGCCGTCCAAAGCTTTCATCGTCTTCGGTGCTCATAAGACCCGCATGACAACTCATACGCGACTAAAGCGATATACAATAGAAGTACATAACTAAGCTATTTAGGATAAAAACTGTAATTGGTTACAGTAAAAAATATGAAGGGGCATTTGTGATTTAAAGAATTTTTGAAGTGGGCATGGTCGCGCCTTCTAATAATTTCAATATACCACTTAAGCTGGCATAACGAAACTTGCAAAGAATAAGTCGATGTAGCTCCTCCTCAAGCATGTTCACTCCTCAAATCACTGACCCTCTTATATAAAGCTGTGAAAATGTGTAAAATTGGTTTACAACTTAACTTTACAGTAACTTTAACTTTACAGTACTCAAATCAAGGAACCAATCAAGCTATCGAGATAAAAATCTGCATAAACGGTGCTCTTTAGATGTGCTGTGTTTAGTCTAAAAATGATCAGAATTGGACTATAACTTTTCAAGTCAAGTGAAGTCAGTGAATTCATACGGGAACAGCAAACCCTTATGATTTTGGATGACCACAAAGTGAGTTGTTCGTGATAGCAGGCACTCTAAAGATATCAATTGAACGTGTACATCATATCACTCCCGAATATTTGGATATGAGGAAGCTCTGTGCAAACTGGATGCCGTGCAAGCTCACTTTTGACTAAAAATAAAAACGAGTTGATCGAATCGTCAACTCAATCGAATCAATCAAGTAGTGTTTGAAGATGTTCAAGCTTAATAAATCAGGGTTTTTGCGGCGATATGTGACAATGGATGAAGCAGAGCACCATTATCAAGCTCCAAAGTCTAGAGTTAACCGAGTGGACTGCACACGATGAACCCGCTCCAAAGCATAGAAAACGCAACAGTTGAGTGGCAAGATTATGGTGTCTGCATTTTGGGATTTGCATTGACTATTTTCTGTTATCAGTTCTCGAAAGAATGCTCGCTGGAATGAAATTTTTGCCAAATGAAGAGGTGTTCGCCGAAACTGAGGCCTATTTTGAAGCAAAGGACAAATCGTACTACAAAATGTTATCAAAAAGTTCAGACTAACAAACGAAAAAAATATTATAAATTTTTTTTTTACCCACCCCGATACTTATATACATGCATTACATACATACATATGTACTAACATACATATGTCTCAAAAGAACAGGACAAACTTGAGATTGAGCTAAGAATGGAGTTCCAATCTCAAGTAAAATGTTATTAACATTTTTTCCTATGTTGAATTAATTTTTTTGAAGTTTTGTGTTTATTTTTGCACCTACATACATATTTATATTCCCATAAAAATATATTGTTTTTCGTATAAAAATGCCAAGTGCTTCCGGTTTTCAATGGTCCAGTGCGTTGTAAATTATCAATGAATAAATTTTACACCTTACATATTTATTTGTTCAAAGTAATTTACTGAAAAAATAACAACAACAAAGCAACAAGACTTTCAAGTGTTAGCCCTGATTGTATTGGTGGAAGAAACGATGCTTTCACCTTCACTATTTTCCACTACTTTTCAATTGTCTCACTCTTGTTCGTCATGTTCATAATCATCATTTTGAAACGTGGTTGTTGTTTTATATATGTACATATATAGATACATATGTATGTACATACATCTCCATCTTGGCAATGCCAGCGCTTTGTGAAAAGTTTATTTAATAATAAACAAAAGCGGTGTGATAAGTAAATATGAAAATATAAATGGTTCGTAGTAAGTAAATATAGAGAGAAGAGTAATGTGCACTATGAGCATACATACATATGTACATATGTATAATGAGCTGTTTAAGAGAGTCTAAATTTCTATAAGTATGCATGCAATTGAGTATTTACTCATACATACCCTGAAGGAATTTCGGTATTATAATATTATCTCACAGTTGTTTTTATGAATTGTAATAATTTTGCTTCTAATAAAGAATTATTAAATTCCTGTTCCATAATGTTTGAAATTATAGAGAAAATCTTGTTCAATTCTTGCCAAGTAGTGTCATGTCAGATAATTGCACTTTTACCTGAAAGATAACTTTAAGTATACAAGATAACTGCATAGAGCCTCATTTTAAAGCTGCTTTAGTTAATGAAGGGTGATCCATTTCAAGCTTCGCTACTTTTTAAAGAAAAAACACAGAAAATTCAAATTTAATGAGGAATGTTTATTATCGTTTGGAAGGACATTCCTTGGCATTTATTTTTTGAAGATAATGTATTTCAAATGTTAGCTGCGGCCACGTCTCAGATGATCCATGCGTCGAGTCCAATTTTCGATGACTTGTTCGAGGATTTCGACTAGTAAGTAGTGAATGACACATCTGATGTTTTTGGTCTGAATCAAATTGGGATTGTACGCATAGACTTTAGACTTTAGATATCCCCACAGAAAAAAGTCTAACGGTATGATATCAGATGATCTTGGTGGCCATTCGACCGACTCGAAACGTGAAATTATCTTCTTACCGAAGTGTTCTCTCAATATGAGATGTGTGGGAAGTGGCGCCGTCTTGTTGAAACCAAATGGCGCCGAGCTCACGAGCTTCAATTTCAGGCATCAAATAGCCGATTACCCAACGGTCGCTATTGACGGTTACGTTCTCACCGGCATCATATTTAAATAAATATGGACCGACGATTCCACCGGCCCACGAACCGCACAAAATCGTTGTTTTTTCTGAATGAAATGACAGCTCTTGAATCTCTTCAGGTCGCTCTTCGTCCCAAATGCGGCATTTTTGTTTATTTATATACACGTAGAACCAGAAATGGGCCTCAACGGTAAATAAATTTTGGGTCAAAAACGTCGGATCTTCTCTTAGCTTTTCAAGGGCCCATAGAGCGAAACTATGTCACTGGGGAAGGTCAACCAGCTTTAGTTTTTGAACAAGTTGTATTTTGTAAGCTTTCAATTTAAGATCTCGACGTAAAATGCGCCAAATCGCTCCATACGCCAGTCCGAGTTTTTGCGAACTTCACCGAATCGACTCTCCACAGTCTTCATGCACACTCTTAGCTACAGCTGTAATATATTCTCCACTGTGTGCGGGAAGTGGTCTATTCGGTCGAATATTATCCAATAATGCTGGGTCTCAAGATGGGTGATGGTGTTGCGGATAGTACATTCAGTAGGTAGATTATATTGATCTTAAGTTAAGCGAAGCGCGTGAAACACATTCTTAGCAGAACGTGAATTTCCGTAGTAAAGTTGAACGATTTGTAAACGTTGTTCAGCCGTAAGTCTTTTCCTGATGAACTGCCAAACAATACTGAATAAAAATAACATGACCGCTTGATACGACTCAAGCGTGATCTGTCAAAAAAAGGTCTATTGAAAAAAGTCCTCTACTTGGATCACTCTTAATAAGAAGAAACAATAATTCAACTTATAAATTTTACCAGCAGGGTAGCTTCAGCTGGTCGGGAGATTTCGCAGAACCGACAGTTTGCACAAGAAGTATACCCATGCTTAACAGCTGCTTTTTGACCTGCAGTGCCCAGTGTGAAATGCCACAAGTAGCCAGTGGAGAGGTTGTAACCACCCGTTAGTAACTTTGCTTGGCGGATGCCTGTGAGTTGTTGCCAAAATCTTTCCCTATTCACTCTATCCTTCTTGCGGAAGCTCCTTTATTGTAAGTGAACAAGCAATGTAGGGTTCCGGTCCTATCATCCTGAAAGCAGCTGTAGAGTGGGTATGCTCCTCAGCATGTTAGCTATGAAAATCCTGTAACTTAGCATGCAGATTAGGTGCACTTGGTTGCGAACTATTCAGCTGTTATATACATTGGAAATATCTCTTGGAAATTAGGCGTTGGAAAGTCTGAAATACAAAAAGGTCAATGTTGTTCCGAACAACTGCACGTCTCTCACGAGAGGGATCTCTGATTATCTTGTTTGCTTCCATTTTGGGGCCCTGAGTTCTCTGTAGATTCATGGTTCCACGATCAGTAAAATGCCAATTTCATCCGAGAGGAACCTGCTCGGGATGACAGCCGAGGCTGACGGCTACGCTGTTAAGGCACATCCTGCAAACTGAGGCCAGAAAAGAATTTGAATTGATGCCACTAACGCTATTCAGAGTACTTCCTTCTTGGAGGTGCCTTAAATACCACCGGGACAACCAGCTACAGCTTCTGGAGACAATTTCCCTGCTCTTATCCCTTTCATCTTGGGCGTATCTTTCGGTATAAGCAAAGCTTGTTTTCAAAACGCCAAAGCTAGCGTCTCAGAAATCAATTATCCGACTGACTTTAGCAAATCTAGTGCCTCTCACATAAAAATTTTACGAACTTTTCGGATTACCTGAAATATATGTACGAATGTACACGTCAAATGAAATATGTGCAATATGGACTTTAATGTCTATTAACAACAAATATACAAAAATAACTACTGAAACAGAAAAATAATGCTTTATCTGATCCGGAAGATTACCAAACGATAACAATAAAGGACCGCGTAACTGTGCGCAATAACAATTGAAGTCACATAATGGCTCCATTGTCCAAAACACGCGTGTCCGCTAAAGTGAAACCACAAATTGCCTGCCTTTTGCCCTTAGAAATAAATATGGCATGAAGAGATGAGTCAAGGACTAAGCGCCGCACTGTCGCAGCTCTAGATGGTTTACGGTTTCAACCTTTACGTGTTTTGCATAAATTGTCGCCGCGACGAAAAACAAAGCGGACTTTCGTTAAGACGTTACAGATGCGCTAATACGTCTATTGGTCGATCGGCCTATGATTTTCGAAGCAAAACATACTTTTATGCAAAGAAAAGGTGAGCGTGGAATTCGGCGACGACATAGATTCTTCAGCTTAGGTAGTTAAATCGTATTTATTGACATGTGCTACCGTTCGTTGGGGAATTCCCATAATTTTAATGCTATATAGCGGCACATTTGGTCGACTGCAGGCAAGCGTTTAGAGTATTCTGCTCAGTGGCGACTTGCTGTTATCCTGCGGTTATGCGATTATTGTCCATTAGCGAAAGATTAGACGTCAGAAGTAGGAAAGACGGAAGGATTAATTAAAGCCAAGGATAACGGCGGAAAGTGCGTATTGTCGCTAATGTCGGGGAAATACGCGATTACGTAACTTTAGAGTGTATTATTTGCTTATCGCGATAAATACATAGTGATATATTTGTGTGTTACGTTCGCTAATCTTAGCAAAAACCATATTTGCTTAGGTATTTGTTGAGATAATAAATATATTTTGGTGAACAATACACCAACTTAGACACACATATGATTTTTGTAAATACATACTACATCATTCAGTCGCCATTGCTGCTTAAAGGATCTGTAACAACCCATATGTAAGTATGACATTTGAGGTATCCGCGTTTCATTTACCCTTTTACAATTTTAGATACTGCAGTACCTGTGAGCAACAGGTTGCTTATATGCTAACTGTAGAGCCAACTGCCGTGGGAACGCATCGAAGTCTTCGGTTAAGGTAGCACTATTTAACTTACTTAAGAAAATAACAACTTAGATGAAAATTCAAGGTATGGTGAAATCTGGATTATACTGACTTTAGCAAAGCTTTCGATAAAGTAAATCTCTCGACTCTCGTACAAGAATTTGTTCTTCTGTGCTTTCAACCAAGTTCTCTTTAATGGGTATTTCCTTATCTTTAAAATAGAATACAACGAGTGATATTTGATGAAACTCTTTCAGATTCAATTAATGTCTCTTCAGGTATTCCACAAGATAGTGATCTTAGATATCAGAGGGAGCAAATGGTCTAAGTAATCTTGTTTTCATTAAAGCATTCACTTAAAAAATGGACTACCAGACAATATTGAAAAATTTTTAGGATCTGTCAGCAGCTAAACTCAATTTAAATGGTGGCTACTGTTTTATTCGCGATAACAAGCCGACTCATTTTTTTTTGGTGGTTAAGGTATGGTTTTTATATAACGTGAAACAAGTGCTGCCACATCTTCCCCAGAATCCAGACCCCAGTGAGCAAAGATATGCAATAGCAAATATGATGTTAAGACCGCTCTTCAGGTAATATGAGCAAATATGTATATACAAGGTACGTTCCAAAATAAAAAGGACTTAAAAAAGAACAAATGCTTTTTTCGGCAAAATCAATTTATTTTATTCAAAATAGTTTCCTTCTGCTTCAGTACAGCTTTTTGCACGGTCCAAAAGCATGTCGAACGAGTTTTATAGCTCGTTGGCCGGTATGGCTGCCAGTATGCCGGCGCAAGTCTTTTGAATTTACCTCTGCATAACGGGCAAATGCATTTTTCTGAAAAGAAAGAAGTCGTACGGTGCCATATCAAGTGAATACGGGGAGTGGTTAATGGTTAAAATGTGATTTTTGGTCAAATAGTCGGTTACAAGCGTCGAGAGACGGCGCATTATCGTGCAACAAACGCCAACTTTCATCTTCGCGATATTCGGGCCGAACACGTCGAATACGGCGCACCAAACGCTTCAAAACTCCAAGGTAGAATACCGCATTAACGTTTTGGCCGGGTGGAACAAATTCTTTGTGGACAATACCCTTGGAATCATAAAAACAAATCAGCATTGTCTTCACTTTTGACTTCTCCATGCGCGATTTTTTGGGTTTCGGCTCGTCCGGTGCCTTCCATTCAGCACTCTGGCGTTTCATTTCGGAATCATATTGGAAACACCACGTTTCGTCGCCAGTCGCAATATTATAAAGGAAGTTTTTATCCTTTTTGACCTCTTCATTGATGTCCTTCGACTGTTGGATTCTGAGCAATTTTTGGTCGTCAGTCAATTTGTGTGGAACAAACAGTGCACACACCTTTCGTAAGACCAAATGTTCGGTCAAAATGCGATAAATCGATGTTTTGGAGATGTTGATGATTTCGGCTGATTTTTGATGAATTCATGCACAGTTTCGATGGAATTTCCGGTGATCACGGATTTTGATTGGTCCACATGTTGATCGTCATTTATGTCCTCACGACCACTTTGAAAACGTTAAAACCACTCGTGCACTCTGCTACGGGATAGGCAATCATCGCCATAAACTTGTTTCATCAATTGAAAGGTTTCCGTAAAAGTTTAGCAATTTTAAAACAAAATTTAATGTTGGCTCTTTATTCGAAGCTCATTTTCGCACCGATAACACAAATATACTGACACTTAAAACGCAATAACATCACTTTCAGTAGATGAAATGTCATGAAATTCTCACTGGCCAATCGACAAAGATAGCAGATTCTAACGCACCAGTCGACATATAGATGGCGCCACCAGGGGGCGCTAGACTCAAAAAGTCCTGTTTACTATGGAATACACCTTGTATATAAATGCACAAACATAGAGCATTAAAACTATTTAATTTTAAACTTTTGAAGTTTTCTTCGGTCACTTCTAAAATCATCAAGTGCCCGTAGTGTCGAGAATATTGCTGCTGCTAGCACATCAATTGAGGAAGTGAGCGAATAAGGCTCATTTTTGGCTGAATGGCTTCATCAATAAACAAAATATGCGTTATTGTCAGGCAGAAATCCACACGTCCTTCACGAGTCACCATTGCATCCTGAAAAAATTACGGTTTGGTGCGGTTTATGGGCCGGTGGGGTCATTGGGTCGGTGGGGTCATTGGGCCGTACTTCTTTCATTATGATTAAGACCGACACCTTACTGTGAATGTTTCGTGTTATCTCACGAAATGGCGCAGTCAATTGGCTGCCTCGGTCGTGCGATTTGATGCCGTTAGACTATTTCCTGTGGGGTTACGTCAAGCCTACGGTCTATGCCAACAAGCCAGCGAAGATTGATGAACTTCTTACGCATATCGAACGTGAAATTGCAATTGAGTTCATCGCCTGGACTTCTGCAAGCGTGCACGTGGTTGTCATTCAAAAGAAATCCAGTTCCATATATAATGGCATCGAATATACTTTCACCTTATAGAAGGACGGGAATTGTGAGGGACTTGCAGAGTTTGGTCTTTGTGCGTCGAGTGAGAAAGTAGCACCTGTTGGCAAGAGTGATTCTGACAGAGAGTCTCCTTGTATGAAATCTCACTCGGCGTCGAACGGCTCGATGAGCTTTTGGTGTTGCTCAACATCAGCTTACACAGCCTAATTAGCTTTGCAGGGATACCAAGTTCAGACCTAGCATCATAGAGGCAGTTCCTTTTCATGCTGTCGAAGACGGATTTAAAATCAATGAAGAGGTGGTGTATGTCGGTCTTCCTTTCACGAGTCTTTTCCAAGATTTGACGCTTGTAAAAGTCTGTACGCGATAGTAGATTTTCCAGGTCTAAAACCACACTGATAAAGCCCAATCGGTTTGTTGACGGTGGGCTAAAGTCCTTCACACACTAGCCTCGATAAGACCTCATATGCGATGTTGAGGAGGATTTTTCCACGCTAATTAGCGCAGATCGTGGGGTTCTCATTTTTGTGATGCAGCTAAAAATTATTGAAATTTTCTTGATGCCCCACTCCACCCGTAAAGAAGTTCATTTTATGAAGTCAATTTAATATTGTATACCATCAAAAGGATTCGGCTCAAGAGCTATTCTAATTTAATAATATAAAAAAATATTTGTATAGCAACATACTTAGATAAAACAGAACTTATGCTTTTATCCTTTGTTTATTTTATAATGTCAAAATTTTCACTTTTTAAGCATTTCCAACACCAGTGTTTGAAGAGTATTTCCATATGTACACATGTCTCATCGCTAATAACTGCGCACCGCCGACAAGCCAAGTTAATCCTTTCAACATCATCGCCCAAAATTCCCCAAAGCTATGGAAATTTGTGCTGAAATCATAAGCAGGCCGCTCATCAATTTAATCGGAAAACTTCAATTTAACTTAACGTAAACTTAGAGAAAACTCAGTTCATAAAAATTAAGTGCCCGCACACATACACATACACAATAATGGGCAGTGCATTTGTATTGAGAAATATTTGAGAAAGCTTTAAAAATCGATAAAAGTTCAACATACCACACCAACAAATATGTGTGGTGAATAAAATGCTGAGTTTACGACATTAATCACTTGTGTGTATACATATGTGTGTGTGTGTGTGGAAGGAACATGGCAACTAAGTGGTGCGAGTGCGAAGGCAATACAAAGCAGCAGTGCGATAAACCGGTTGGCGGCGACACTCATAATGGTGGCTAAGTGCGCGCAACAACAACAACTAAGTAATATTAGCGCAGCGCCGGCCGAGCCGAAAATGGGATGTGTCTTGCGCACTCAACGGCAACGCCTACTTTGTATGAGTGTTGGTGGCGTGTTGTCGCTCTTTGTTGCATGTGTGCGTGAGTGCGTGCGCTGTCTCGGCTGTGCTGGCGGTGGTGTTGGTGTCATTGCGCTCATTGCATGCGTGCCAGCAGTTCAACGGGTGCCTGCGTGATATGAGCAGATATACATACATATGTGTATGTGTTATTATGTGTAAGTGTGGTTATTCGGTGGCAATTGGCAAAAAATGCATATTCATGAAGTCCACACATATTTGAGTGGTGTACCTTGTAGGCACTCACCGCTACCACTACCACTCCACTTTTCGGCTACTAACGACCAACTGTTAAGATTTCATAAACGTACATATATATCCACGTTGCTGTTGTTGTTGTTTTTGGCTTAGGATACGGTTTTTACAACGTCGGGCTCCGCAGCGATCCTGATCCTTTTTAACATTTTTAAATTATTATTTTTGCAGCTTAAGTCTTTTCAATCGATTCCGCGTTATATGCACAAGCAAACATAGACAAACCGATTTTCACATGCATACATACATATATAATATATATGTACATATGTATGTACATATGTATGTATGTATATAAACTGCTGTATGCACTTGCGCCTGCATATTTATGCCTATCTGTATAAGTATTTGGAAAATATGCTCAAAACTGCAGCGCACTGCATTTAAAGTAAATATTGTTGTTAGTTTGAGGAAAATAAAGATTTGTCACACTTCCACGCCAAAACTCGACAGCGCCACATGGCTGCCTGCGAATTTCTTTCACAAGTTTTCGCCTCCAAGGAATTCCAAAAACAAAAAAAAATAAACAAAAATAGCAGTGGGAGAGAAAACGGGTAGCGCTGTGTTGCGTCGCACGTCATTGGCCTCGACATTCCCTCCTTTATAATTTCCAAAATTAATTTTAGCATATTTTAATATTTTTTTTTGTTTTTGCTAATAGCATTGCAATTACTCTTCTGCCATTTGTTGTTGTTTTGCAGACACTTAGCTTATGCTTTCAGCTTTTTATTCACGCTTTAATTCGTATTTCAAGTGTAACGAACTTCAGGCGTCATCTTCGCTGTCAGCGCACGGCAGCGTGCGTTCCAAAGCGTTGACTTGCAAATTGAGCGTGGAAAATCGCAAATGCGCCCACTTGATGGCTTACATACATAAGTACATATGTACAAATATATATCTATATGTACATACATATGTATACATAAATGTGTACATTTGTGTCTTTGCCTTTCAGTGACTATGTAGCCGACTGCTGCTTGTCATTTGTCCGCGTGCGCGCCACATGTCGCCATGTTGTTTTAATAGTGGTTGTTCCTGGCGCTATCTTTGCGGCTATGTTGTTGCTATTTAATATGCAAACGTAATTTGTTTCGTTTTCTCATCATCAAGTTATTTGTTGGTTTTTATAGACCGCTCCGGTTTTTCCTATTCAAACTAAGAGCAAATTTTTTAAAATTTTTAATACAATGACCTTTTTATGAACATAAATATGTATTTTTTTATATACATACATACATATGTACTGTATGTATAGTATAGTTGTACTTGTATATACGAATGTACATAATTTAGCCAGCGGTAGAATTTTCCGCTTTTTATTTGTCAATTATTTCACCTGCCGTTATGTGTGTCACAAAAAATTTGCCTTCGGAAATGCGATAATTACATTGAAAATTAATTTAACGCACACGTGTCGTGGATTCCCGTAGCTTTTTTTTATATTAAGCTGTTAAGCTGTTTGTGGAACATTAATTGATAATAGTTTTTGCGTTAAATTTTTTTGCAACTACAAATATATGATAGCAGGTTACATATTGCTTATATTATTATGTCCTTAAAACACGAGGATATTAACTTAAGGCCAGCGCACGATGATATTAGTGCACGAAAAAAATTCAATACTTTTTGAAATAGTTCATGTTTAAAATAATTAATATAATTAAAATATGCTTCCCATTAGCCTCTTAATGGTATCTTCTGTAATTTATTTGCTTGGTGAGAACCATTTTTTCGAAAAATTCTTAGTGGTGTCAGCAACTTATTGCGCGCTCTTCATAACCCTTTTTACCTTTTTTGGCGTACAAGTTATATTGTTCTTCTCATGCTACTCAACTGCCGATTTGCTATAATAGCATGAAGGCAAGTCAGGCCGAAAAAATGTGGACACCTTTTGCCGTCTTATGAATGGTAAAAGCCGCTTTTGCAAGCATTCCTGGATGTATAATTCAGTGGTGATAGTTCCAGGTGTAATAAAAGAGTTGATTCTTTTGCCACAAATTTCTTGCCAAACCAAAAATTTCTTTAGGACATTCCCCCTATGATCTGAAACCTAAAAATCAGCACCTGGAAGCTGAGAAAAGTCCCCAAGCACATACTATCATCCATAATGCAGCAGTCAACATTTTTAAGGAAATCAAGGTGAAGCCGTTTGGCTCGATCTTTTACCATGCTGTTCTTTTTGGAAATCCTGTCTGGAACTTCCTGAACTTTGTAAGACTTAAACCCTTCCACCTTTTTAACTTTTCTCATAAAAGTCCCAGAACCCTGAAGTTTTCTCGCTGCATTTCTCCCCGATATGTTGGGAGTTTTCGTAAAAATTATATTATTGCCGTCTCAGCTACGTCAGGGTTCTTAAAACCTTACGATCTCCCACTTCCCACTTAAAGGCAAAAAAGGATATATTTGTTTGTTTTTATTTGCGGCGACATGAGTAATATAATTTTATTAAATTTAATAACATATTGTTGTACAAATTTTGAAGTATATTAGAAAAAATTTTCAATGAAAAATATTAATAATAAGCCTGAGACGGTGAATCTCCAGAAGCGCCTTGAATGTGGTGAACATTACAAATAAAAGAATTTACTATATTTTAATAATAACACTGGTTTACCGTCATTTAACCAAAGATGTTTGAACTCAAATTCGTAATCGAGACACGACAAATACCCCACACACCTCTTAGCATACTTAACAGTCGCAAATTAGTCCTCAGTCAGATTTGTTGAGTAGTGTAATTGGAGATTCATTTTGAAAAATGCTGGCTTATTTTGACATCGTAGCCGATCTGCAGGAGTTCTCTATTCGAAAACCAAAAAAGTTATTAATGTAGATGAATACATGTAATGATCGAGGAACTAGTCAAATATTTGATGCCGGCTTCTCAAAAAAGTTTTGACAAAAATTACACTTCATCGTGGCTTAAATAATCTAAATTAATTTTAAAAATCTTATTCCTTTGATCACTAACTGCCAAATTTATATAAAAAGTTCAAGTCGATCGATCCAGCCATTTCGGAGATACTTTCCCCGCCTTCATAGTCGAAGTTTTTAGAGAAAAAACGTCTTTAAAGATTTGGAAACGTTATTCTCAAATATACTTACATATGTACAATTGATAAATGCTCAAGTCGGTTTTTGGAAATATTGTCTACAAAAAATGAACAATAAATTGTTGCAATAATAAAGAAAGAATTTAAAATCTGTATGTACAAGTCTATACTTCCTTCGGAATAACATCATCGCACGATTTGAAAAATTTAGTTTCTGCAAAAACGCGTTGAAAGCTTTACGAGCTAAAGCTGACTGACCTGAACGCTTGGATACTGCAGGGCATGGAAACATTTCATTCCTAATTCCATCATATTTTTACCAATGTTTTCAGGAACCGAAAGCTTATTTATGGTTAAAAACAAAGATTTTTTGAAGATCACAGTCTGAGCTAATAAAAAAGCCGAAATCTACAAGTATAAGGTATTAGCAACTACAGTAAAATCTATAATCTTCATATGTCTTGTATTTTAAGCATACGCAGGCTGCTATATATATCTCTGACGTAGGCAACACTAAGTGTTGCCAGGTGCAAACTGACATTTCCATTGGAAAGTTTGACATTTTTTAGCATAACATCACTCAGAACGTTTTGTCATTTAATCGTGAATTGTTTTATTTACAGGGAATTAAAAAATTCATCTCGGCCAAAAAATGGAATTAACTCGTGAACATTTTCGTGCGATCATTTTTCACAACTTTCGACGTGGATTACCAGACAAGAGTGCATCGATGAACTAAAATCTGTGTATGGCTATGAAGCACCATCCTATACCATTGTGAAAAGCTGTTACAACGAATTCAATCGTGGCCGACGCTCGCTCAAAGACGAATTCCGTGAAGGTCGTCCAAAAACAGCGGTTGTGCCAGAAAACATCGATGCCGTACGTGAACTGATAATCCAAGACCGCCATGTAACATACCTTCAGATAGAGGTATGCCTATGCATTTCTCCCACCAGCATATATTCGATATTGCATGAACACCTGGCCGTAAAAAAGGTTTGTTCTCGTTGGATCCGCACAATTTGACAATCGCTCAAAAAAAGGCTCGTGTGGATTGGTGTAAAGAAATGCTGAAAAAATACGATCGGGGTGCTTCAAAAGACGTTTATAAGATCGTCACAGGTGAGGAATCATGGATCTATGCGTATGAGCCCGAAACAAAACAGCAATCGACCGTGGTGAGTCTTCCAAGACGAGCCAAATCCAACAAAAAAAAAAAAAACATTTTCGTTGATAAATAATCCTATTTTCATTATTAGGCCAGAAATTTGAGCACATATAATATGGGTTTTAAACCCATCAGAGCATTAAACGTTGTACTAAGAACCGTTATACTTATATTCACATTATTGTCGCTATTAATAAATATATTATAAGTTCTAAACAATATATTTATTAATTCAGGTACTACATATGTATTTTACATATATTCTTAGTGTAGATTCTTCATTGCTTTTACTACAAGCCAACTTATAAAATTATATACATACATATACGAGTATAAAGCATGCATATTTCTATACTCATATAGTACATATGTATGTATGTATATACAAGTTTATATGCGCCCATGTTATACCATCTTTATATGAGAACTGAGAACTCGCGCTTTATTACTTCGCGTGTACTTTTTTATATACTGTTGTTGTTATTCTTTACGGTTCCTTTGCTTATTGAGAAAATATTTACTTTCAAAATTTAATTATTTATTGTTTTTGTCAGCTTTAAAGTAGAGCAAATTAATGGCGACACACAGCCACACAGCCAAGCGAGCAGTGTTCGGCAAAGGCAGAGGCAAAGGACCACAACGCGCTGTGTGGGCAGGAAGCAAATTTAATGAATAATGAACAGTTCATTGAGGCAAGAATTCGCCATAATTTGAGCGGTTGAAAATTTGTTGTTAAGAGTATAAAAAAAAAACTTTTGCCTTACTTTAAACATTATTAAGTGGTATTTTACGCGTGAGTGACAATGGCGCGCATATCCTAGTATATAACAGACTACGCATACATATGTATATTATATTAAGTTGTCAAATATCTCCCTTCCGCTTTTTTGCTCTTTATTCAATGCTTTTTAATAAATGTTGCAGTGATCGGATTTTGTTCAAATATGCGCTGTTTCGTTTGATAATCTGTTTCCATCTAGATGGCAACTTCATAATACCTCCTCGTAGAAGCCCTCCTCCTTATTTGCGAAGAAGTCGGACAGCCACTTTTCACAAACATCTTTTGAGTTCAACTTTATACCAACAAGGGCATTCGCCATGGGCAGGAACATGTGGTAATCACTTGGCGCTATGTCCGGGCTATATAGTGGATACGATAAAACCGCCCATCCGTAGCTTCTGACGAGTCATCAACGAAGTGTGTGGTCTGTCGATCTCCTGGTGGAACACTACACCCTTCCTGTTGGCCAATTTTGAACGCTTCTGGTCGATCGCCTGCTTCAAACGGTCAAGCTGTTCGCAGTAGATGGTAGAATTAAGGGTCTGACCATATGAGAGCAGCTCATAGTGGATGATTCTCTTCCAATCCTACCAAACACACAGCACAACCTTCCTGGCCGTCAATCCCGCTGTTTGGGATGATTCACAGGCCTTCGACCGCGACCGTTTTCGCTTGATATTGTCGTATGTGATCCCTTTTTCGTCGGCAGTCACCATCCACTTCAAAAATGGGTCGAGTTCGTTCCGTTTCAGCACCATATCGCAGGCGTTGATTTGGTTCAGAAGTTTTTTTTTGCGTCAAATTATGCGGCGCCCAAACATCAAGCTTTTTTGTGTATCCAGCCTTCTGCAGATGGTTTAAAATGGTTTGGTGACAAACTCCCATCTTCTGGGCTATGTCTTCGATGTTGAGTTCAAAATGTGAAAACTCGTGACAATGACGAGGGGAGGGGTTAAAAAGTCCTTAAATTCGTGTGTCGTAATTTATGGATGGCCCCTCACAGGTCTTCCGCCAGGTGGCTTATCCACGGTGTCGTGTCACGGAAAGTTTCTCTAGCGGATTTGCCTTTAACGAAGGAAAACGCGAATTTCGGCGTTAGTGAACTCCATGTTTACACGTCTGTAACTGTTGAACGCAATATCTAAACTAATCATGCATATCGTCGTTTTGTAGGTTATGTCAAGACCTTTCAAAGGTGTATAGTATTGCCAGATACGAGCTCTGTAGCGCTTTATACGTAGCCGCGAAATTCAAAAGACAAAAAGGCAGAAGGGAGATATTTGGCAAGCTAATATTTATTAGTATTTTATATGTATTTTATTACATTCCACTCCATTCCTATTAATTTATATTCTACGAGTTATGCTAGCAATCGCATTATTTTCAACAATATTTTTATTGTTTTAACATAATTTCTAAAGTAAATTGAATATCTCATATTATATACGTATGTACATATATATTTATAACCAAGTTTACAGGCAGAGCCGTAGGCAGAAAGAAGGGTTGCTAAGCGAAGCTGGATGTGTTAAGACAGCGTTCAGCGTTGTCGCTCATTATCGGCATATTTTGAGTTGTGTACAGTTTATTTCATATCACACTTTCAAATTCTTGTACACGGTGCACGAAAATATTTTTGATTAGCTAAAAACTTATTTTATCTTACGGTAACATCGCTATTACATTATGCATATGATATGAATGGAACCATGAAAAAAGAATGAATTTGAAAATTGGCCTTTAATTCCATTGGTTGATAAGATGTGTAAGAAGTGGCGTCATCTTGTTGAAACCAAATGTCGCCGAGATCACGAGCTTCAATTTCAGGCTTCAAATAGTCGGTTATCATGGCGCCATAAGGGTCGCCATTGAGGGTTACGTTCTCTCCAGCATCATTTTTGAATAAATATGAACCGATGATTCCACTGGCCAACAAGTCACAGTTTGGATAAAATGGCAGCTTTTTAATCTCTTCAAGTTGCCGTTCGTCGTAAATGCGCCAATTTTGCTTGTTTACTTACCTATTGAGCCAGAAATGGGTCTCATCGTTGAAGAAAATGTTCGAATAATCGGTCGAATATTGTTAAATAGTAAACAGTACGAAACGAATGGTATGCTCAGTTTTTTAATCGTTGTTTAGGCGTAAGTCTTTCCATGTTGAAATGCTAGACAAAAATTAACAAAAATAGCATAACAGCTTGACACGCGTGTTCTGTCAAAAAAGCCTGTTGAAAAGTATAATATCTCTACTTGGGATACCCGTTAAAAATAGTACGTGTTATTTTTACAAAGCAGGACTAAGGGGTTAAAAACCTCTACAACCTCTTATACATTGTAAAAATTAGGCGGATATTTGCTTATAGTCTTATTAATAAAGTTATCAAAATAGCAGTTTGTCAGTCAGTCGTTAGTAAGAGTGCCAATATATGTATTTCATAAAATAATAATAATTTTTGTTGAAGGCGGTTCTATTCCCCCTGCCCCCAATGCGACATACGTTTCTCGTCTATGCCACTGTAAGTTCAGCAGTGTATGTGTTTCTTAGAACAAAATTGATTCTGCGAAGGCCAATTCCAAAATTGAATTAAATACTCGTACGAATTGAATTGTAAATTCGAATATTAATAAATGTGTACCCATGCACACATACATACGTACATACATAGACATACACAGTAAAAGGAAATGGCATAAGTGAGCATGGCGTTGAAGTTCGTTAAGAAGTCGCTATACTCAACAGTGCTAGCGCTACTTGTTAGCAGCAATATTTTGTCCAACCAGAAAGCTGCTGTTTAAGCGCAGAGAAGATGAAATACATACATATACATATGTGTGTCTGTCTGTATAAAACATGTGGTCGCGTGTGTCTGTACGTACCTATAACTTTGTACCAATGTGAGTTTTTTATGACTGTGACTCATCTTTCAAGGACATCGCTCTTCTTATGCGTCACTTTCGATTGTTTCACTTCAATTCACTCACTGTAAATTCAAATGTACATATGTATGTATGTACACACACATCTACGTATGCATATCCTTCTTCTCTCTACTACATTCTTAAATGCTACTTCTTCCGCATCTCGCCATATTCAATTCCACAAAACTCTCAGCCATCAATTCCAACCGCCCGGAAGGCAAGCAAGTCTGTGCAATGTATTTTTTCTAGCACTGTGAGTACGACAAACTTATCATATTCAACATTTCGCACAATCGTCATCGCAATGCACCGTTAGATAGCCAACATATGTGTGCGTGGATGTGTCGTTGACGCGCACGACGACGATTTTGTCATTCCGTCAAAATGTTAATAATGTTTTCATTTCATTGTTTGGGTATGTCTGACCTATGAAAATATTTTCTCAAACAATAAGCTCTACGTCTACATTTTTGTTGTTTTTTTTTGGTTTTTTGCTTCAGCACTCGTACACAGCGCTCGCCTTGCGAATTATCTCTTGCATTTTGCGTTTTGCTTTTGTTGTGTTTTTTGTATTTTTTGCGAAATCTTTAAGAAATAGCAGCGATGGCAAGAAGCAGCAGCGTTTAAGAAATTAAAGATTCCTTTGAATAATTCAAAAATGTGAATCGAATGCTGTACAGACGCACTCATACCAACAAATGCTGCATACATTTAGGCGTTCACACGCACTTTGGCGGCATGTCACACACACACACACAGTACAGCTTCGGTATTTACATGTGTATTTGTTTTAGAAATGTTAATATTATTTGTGTTTTAGATGTCAATGGGTCAATAGGTTTAATCTGTGTACTTTTTACACCTTCCGTTATAAAGTAAATGTACCGTAGGCAACCCTTTAAGTGTGAAAATTGGTGAGTGAAAGAAAATATGGAAATCGCTCAAAAATTTTGTGCTTATATATATTCAGCAATGAGGTTGAGGTAGTAATTGGATTTTTGCCTGCCCAAAATAATGAGTGGATTTTGGAGAAAGAAAAGGTGATGCTTTTAAGATAACGATGGAAAGGAATGGTTAAACGGAAAGCGGAAGTATGTTGTCAAAATTTTTGGTCAAAGACGACGCTTGAGTTGCTCACAAATATGAACATCCAACTACGGATACAAGTAATGACGGCCTGGTCCCAAGGATTGCTTATTAATATAGTATGTATGTATATACAAAAGACAGATGATATGTCCAGTGCTTTGAATTATATGAGATTTGTCTATTACTCATTTTTAGGCAAATAAAATCTACTACAGTAAAAAACTTGGCAAAAACTCCGATATAAATGGGTCAAGCTGAACCGCTGTTTGTCGGCTTTGAATTGGTTTTAATGGAAACTCAAAGAAAGGAGAACATATGTATATTGTATAAACTTTTTACTAGAAAAAAAAAATGTATTCGATATCAAAACATTAAAGTACCGAATTTTGGTCATGTATGTGCTCGTGTTTTATATAAGGTTATGCCAATTTTTCCAATTTTTTTTATTATTTTATTATTATTATTTTTATTATTCTATGAGAGGATCATTGACCAATGTTGAATGATAGAGTAGTAGAAAGCCCATTCAGCGGGTCGGATATATTCTGTTGCAAATATATATATTAGGGTTTTTCTTTTTTTGAACTATTAATTTTTTTCAGTCCCGTCACGAAATTTCCTTGGAAATACCCTTAAAAAAAATTCCCTGAAAATTTTAGCCCTTAATATTAACATTAAGAACTGAACCTAGACCTGTAAAAATTTTCCATAGAAAATACACTACAATCGTGAGTTTTTATCTTTAAGTTCCTACAGATCAAAATTATTTTATGGCATCGCTTTGACTTTAGACGCATATTTCTCAGAATCGTTCACTCTACAAAAGTGCCCAGTGCAACAAAGTCGTAACTCACACCGGTCAGGTAGTACGGGGCTCTAAACCCAATTTTTTCTCGAATTTTGCATTTTTTTGTATATATCTCGTAAATGACAGGAGCTATAGAAAAAACTTGCATGACGAGTTTGATTTGCTATAAAAAAGGTCCGAGGTCAAAATCGCTCTCATTAATACTTCTCGAGATATTCGGCTGATGGATTTAAATAAAAGGGTTACACTAATTGCGACCTTCTCTGTGTATGAAACTTAAAAAAAGTCTCAATTGGAAGATATTGGCCGTACAATGAGTTACGGCAGAAAAGAAAAATTGACAAAATGGCAGGGCTTTTACAAAAAAGTTGAATTTCAACCAAACATTAGTTGTTTTCGTTTGCAAAAATTCGATTTACAAGTATGATTAAATTAAAGATCTATTCAGTCATTGTATACAGAACATGCTGAAAAAAATTGATCCTTATCACTAATGTAAATCAGAAAATGTAGTTTTGAGACCAAAACTCTATATAGTCAGTCATCATCCCCGTCCTGCTATATGGTGCATGGCATGGGCGATGACAATATCTGATGAGTCGGCGTTATCAGTTTTCAAGAAAAAGGTTCTGCGGTAGATTTATTATCCTATGCGCATTGGCTACGACGAATACCGCAGTCGATGGAACGATGAGCTGTATGAGGTATACGACGTCATTGTCATAATTCAGAAAATTTAGAGACAGCGGCTACACCGGTTAAGTCATGTCGTCCAAATGGATGAAAATACTCCAGCTCTGAAGGTATTCGCCGCCGGGAAATGCAGAGAAAGATTAAGACCTCCACTCCGTTGGGAGCGCCAGGTGGAGAAGGACCTGGCTATTATCCAATTGACACCGGAATATGAAAAAGTCGATTCTTTTAAAAATTACCCTCAATTCAAGTCAACAATACACAGCAAAGAACAAACCTACAACCAATCATGCTGATTTCCCTACAGGGTATGTTTCCACGACCAAATTGGAATTGGAGTAAATGCATTAATTTCATTTGCAGATGTGGGTATAATGGTGTCGAGTCAAAACCCACTAGAATTTGCCGTTGAAGTGTTAGTGACTTTACTTCTCCAGATCGGTGGTGGGAAAAATGTAGCGGAATTTTCGATAACAGCTGGCTTGTTTAAATGGCAGCTAAGTCTTCTTTCACTGGACCGACATATGCACGTGTGTGTGTGTGTATGTATAGAGTATTAGCATGCCGAAATGGAAATAATAACAACAACAAACATAATCACACACCACAAAAAAGATGGCAACGCTAATAAAACGCAGTAAATAATTAAAGCAAACAGCAACAACCAAATAAAGCGCTTAATTTACGGTTATTTGATGAAAATTAATTAGAGTCGAAACGAGGCTATGCAAAGCTTTGTATGCGGGGAACGCTCGAGTTGAAGCATAAAATGAGATAAATAATGTAGACTCATAAATAATGTAATGAAAAATTACAGCAAATAAAGCAAGAAAGTGAAATTGTTGTGGTAGTGTAGTTTTACTGAAAAATTGCGGCAATCGATGGGTGGAGGATTGATGTCTCCAGTGGGGTAATACTTGTATATGTATGTATACTGTTTTCACATCATACATATCTGAAATCAACAGGTTTCGGTTGCAGTGTTGTTCTCGTCTAAAGGTAATACCAAATATTTTCGAAATTTTAAGGCTTAGGAACTTATGTAGGCTTAGTCTGCGACATTTCACCTCCATCACAGTCTAAGGTCCTTTATCGAACCTGCGCCAAATCAAAACTGCGCTAAGAAAATACTATTTTAAAAGAATTGGAGCAGAACTTGGTTTGTAGATAGTAAATTATGGCAAATATCCGGTCCTGTTGATGTTGATTTCGTAAAATGTGTGCAAACTTCGACTTAAATCATCTGGTTGCACAGAAAAATATAACAAACAATTTAATTTTTCAGAATCATAAGGATAAGGCCTCCAGACATATTGACCATAGAACATAAAAAGCAGAGAAGCACCAGCTGACAACCGTGCTGAAGAAAAACAAAATACAAACTTTTCTTTTAAAATTTTCCAGACCCTGATTGAACCGCTCTCTCTCTGTTCTTCACTAAAATTTCTAAAATTATCCCAAAATTTATCCAAATGATTGCTATTAGAAAATGTGTCCTTTTCATTAGTGTTGTTTTTTTTTCCGTGGCGGTCACCAAATCCAGCGCACAGCCCTGGGGAGAGATGGTACGCCTTGACACTTTAGCTTGCCTTCAAACGGACGTTTCTTCGGTACACAGAGGATACTTAGTCTCAGACCGGAAGTCATGAGGTGCTTGAACCATATATAAAAGAATCGTTTTGGCTACTTCCAAGTGAATGGCGCTCAGAGAACTTTCCTCACTTGTGTGAATTTCTGTACATGGCTCTTAAAAACAAGAGCACATGCAAAATTTTCCTGAAGAAGGTCGTAACCGGGACACTAGAATTTATCAAAATTTGCTAGAATACACAGAGCAACAAAAAAGTTTAGTTTTTGTGGAGCTGTGTTATTATTTGACTCAGCTCTTGACTGGACACGGCTGCTTTAGGGAATGTTTTTCAAGTTGAAAGAACGGAACTTCGAAACCTTATCCTTAAACATAGTACCGCACGTGATCCAACCTCAACAAGTATCTAACCGAATGAAAGAGCGGAGCTCAATAGCCTTAAGGGGTTAGGTGGGTTTCCAAGGTAAAAAAAAGGGGTTTTTACCTTTTTTTTTTATTTAAATAAGAAGTTGTAATGAAAAAAACCTTCGTTCAATAACTTGATAGTGTTATTTTAAAGATGTGTGCACAATTCAAACTAAATCGGTCCATAATTTTTCTAGAAATCGTGTCCATCGACTTCAAAAACATAGCTAGCCTCGAGCTCATAAGTTCTCAAAGCTGTATCTCCGATGCTATTGCGGATCAACTTGAAAATTGAGCACAATATTCTAGAGATATTGTAGAATTTAATAAGATAAACAAAAAAAAAATGAATTTCTCAAACACACCTAACCCCTTAAACAGTTTAAGGAAGCAGGATTGGAAAGAACTAAACAGGGAAAGATGGGCGACAAACCAGAAGTAGTGCTGAATTATTTAGATGTTGAGCGAATAGGCAAAAATTACGATGCCGTTTTCGTTTTGCCCTATTTTTTCGATAAATATAGATTATAATAATGTTGTTTTTGTTTTTATTATTCAGGCGCACCATTATTTGACTTGAACTAATTGAGTGCTGAGTAGCGGCTAGGCTAACTATTAACCGTATAAAAATCGACGCGGCTAAATATGAATGACGCCGACGGCTGGGTGCTAAGTGGCAATACCAACAAGAGCGACAACATTAATATTATTAGTAGTGGCAACAACAATAAAAATACGCGTCCAATAACTACAACTACACTAGTTAAACAACAATAACAACAACAACAAATGTGTGAGAGCAGTAAAACAACAGTAGGTGGCTACTAACACCGGTCGAACAACAACAACAAGATTGCTGACATATGCCAGTGCTGTATTTGCACTCAGATGCATGAACATGTATATAAGTATGTCTGTGTGTATACAAATTTATATGTGTGTGTGTGCATTCAGCTGCAGACTCTAACCTACACAAATATCAAAGTGTTGCTATTGCGCTGCATGGTTGGGCCTTTACTTTCTGACTGCCACTAATACAGCGTAAGAAAATAAATACACGTACAAGCACACACAGACACACAGACATGCATATACAAATCGCATAGCACATCCTCCACGATATTGTGACGTCCTGATTAGTTGGTTGTTTTCATAGCTGTACGTGCCGCTTGCGGTGGTAGTGGTGGTGCTGGTGATGGTGGTGGAATACCTTGTTGTTGTTTGGCTGCATGGTGGATTTTCACAAAAACAACACAGCAAGTCAATTTCACAAACGCACACACTCACACCTATACATATATGGGTAGCGCTATTGCGCTGAGAGTAGAGCAGAGCGCAAGAGCATAGCCTACAACTACAAATACAAAGTGCGGGTGAACGAATACAAGCATACAGCGACACACACACATATACGCCCTTAAGTAAGCAGCAGAAACCCAGCCATTCAGGCATACTTCATGCTGCTCTTCACATTCACTTGGACTGCTTGTGCATGTGTGTGTGTTTTATTTATATGCGTGTGTATGGCTTGCCCTCCACACCGCTTGTATGCGCTGCCGTACGCGCTCCTTGCTACTTTACGTTGCGTTCGGACTCGAGGTGAATGTTATTTCAGCTACAGATTCAGTATCTGACGTGTTACTATCCCGAACGGATCGTTTAGCTCGGTGAAGTGCTGCAGCCAGCAAAACAAAATAAAATAACACCAAAGCAGAAAAGCGCTGGACCAACGGCACTTTCAAGTGGAAAGGGAAAAATAAAAATTAAATGAATATATATAAATGTATGTGTGTTGGCACAGAGATATAACGCAAACGTGGTGACGACACTTGCCACACCACTTAAATGTGTTGTTGTTGTTGGTGCACAAGTAAAAATAATAAAATAACATTTTAGTTGCAAAACCAAAAGGAAAAACCGCCAAGCAAATAGAAAATAAATATAAAAGTGCGAAATCCATGTGGAGCAAGCGCCCCATTACAGTGTTTTTGGCTAGGCGCGTCAAGAATCTGCGGCGACGCGCACGTCTGTAGCGGCGGAGTTTACTTAAAAAATACAAACAAGTGAAATTAAGTAAATATTTGCTGAGCAAACAAAGAATTTGGCGAATAGGACTTGCGACTTGCAACAACAAATACAAATTCGCGCGACCGACGAGTGCGCTCATATTAAAAAACGGTAAAAAGCGTGTGATGTTAAATTGAGCCAAAAACTTTAAGGGTTGTTTAAAAAAGTATTTTAAAAGCAAATAAAAACAATAAAAAGTAAATTGGCAAACGTGTTGTGCGGTAGTGTCAACAACATAGTTGTGTGCCATTATTACAATAAAAACACTTGACTTTCACTTCCTGCAAGCCCCGTGCACAGCAACCATAACCATGCATACGCTCTTCACCGATCAGAATTCCTTCTCGCGCCATTATGCGCAAACCGCCGGCTATCCGAGCGCGGCCACCGCCGGCGCCATGACCACAGCCTCAGCTGCTGCCGCGGCACACTATGCTTACGATCAGTATTCGCGTTACAGCTATCCGGCGAGCGCTTACGGCTTGGGTGCGCCACATCAGAATAAGGAGATCGTGAAGCCGCCTTACTCCTACATAGCGCTCATCGCCATGGCCATACAGAACTCGGCGGACAAGAAGATCACACTTAACGGCATTTACCAGTATATAATGGAGCGTTTTCCCTACTATCGCGACAACAAGCAGGGTTGGCAGAACTCGATACGTCACAATCTCAGCTTGAATGAGTGCTTCGTGAAGGTGGCGCGTGATGACAAGAAGCCCGGCAAAGGTTCATACTGGACGCTCGATCCCGATTCGTATAATATGTTTGATAACGGTTCGTTTTTGCGACGGCGTCGCCGCTTCAAGAAGAAAGATGTGCTGCGCGAAAAAGAAGAAGCCATGAAGCGACAAGCGATGATGAATGAGAAGTTGGCCGAAATCAAGCCGTTGAAGCTAATGACTAACGGTATTCTGGATCACAAGCACATGGCGGCGCATGCACACTTTAAAAAGGAGCCCATCATGGAACTCGGCTGTCTGGCGGGCAAAGATATGCACACCGGACTGAGCACCGCCATGTTGAACTCCTGCCATGACAGCTTGGCGCAAATGAATCATCTAACCGGCACGGTGGAGCATGCCGGTTTCACCGTCGACTCACTCATGAATGTCTACAATCCACGTATACACCACAGCGCCTATCCGTATCATCTGAACGAGGACAACTTAGCCGTCGCTTCGACGCAAATGCACGCACACCATGCCGCCGCCGCACATCACGCCCAACTGCGTCACCATCATGCCGCCCACGTCTCGCATACGCACCCGCTAACGCCTGGTGGCCATGCCGGTGTGCAGCTGGGCGGCACAACCGCCTTAACATCTGGCGCCTCACCCACAACGATCTCAACGCCACATGGACCGACACATGGCGGCTGGTATACACCTGAAACACCACCATCTGAGCCGATTGGTAATGGTGGCGGTAGCGGTGGTGTCACAAATGCCGGCGCACCAAGCAATAATAATAATAACAACAATAATAGCAGCAATAACAGTCATAATCATAATGGTGCGGCAGGTGTGCATATTGGCAATCAGAATCACGCTTCTGTGCTCACCGCTACCAGCAGTCCGTCGGCTGTGGTAGGTGGCGTCGTTACGGGCCACACATCACTGGGTTTTCGCGATATGCTCTTCGAGCAGAATCAACCATGTCAAATGGACACGGGCAGCCCGAATGGCAGCCTACAGTCAGCCAGTCCACCGGCGAGCGCCAGCGCTGCAGCGGCCTCAGCAGCTGCTGCGGCGTCGGTGATCAGCAGCCACCATCATCATCACCACCATCACCTGAGCGGGAATCTGGGAAATTTGGGTAATCTGAGCAACTTAAGTCATTACCGTTCGCATGTGAGCCACTATCAGGACTATGGCATCAAATATGGCGTCTAAGTCTCCCAGCAAACTGATTGCCGTTGAGCTTTGAAACGTGGCGCCGTGCTTGTGGCAGTTCCGGCGTAAAGGTACTCCGCTCGTGAAGCGCACATAGTCGGCTATTACCGTTATAAAGTAATGCATTTAAGTGACTGGCACACAAGTAGGACTTGAATGGACCGACACGCTTTCGCGTTAGCAACTGTAATGCAACGAAGTTTAATTACTTTTAGTAGTCGTTCTCAATACACAGTCTAAGGTATACGAATTTATATTCTAAGTGTTAATAATATTATGCTGTAGGTTTACATAAATAGATATTTATTTTTCTGTTTTGCTTTTTGTTTGAAAACAATAAATACTAGCTTCAATATATCATATTTACAATTTTATAACTGTACATATGTATGTGATTATACTATGCTATTGTGCGCACTAGAATTACGTGAAATAATGTTTTTTTAACCATAAAAATGGAAATTTTTAAAAATAATTAAATTTTTATGAAAACGCCCATGAAATCAAATTTAATTGAACAAAATTTTATAAACAAAAAGATGTATTTAATTATCATTCGTTTTTTTTATACAATTTTATCATTTTCTATAGAAAAAAATAAGAATTTTTTATTTAAAAATTGTATTAAAAAATGGTCTTATATTCTTGTATGTTTACATAAAATAAAAACTATAAGAAAAAAATATTAAACGATAAGGTTCTTCTAATTGTATCTTTTTAAGAAAAAGTATATAAAAATATTTTTAAATACAAAATTCATAATTTAAAAAAAATAATAATTTTATAAAAAATTTTAAATAATTTATTCATAATTGTTAATAGAAATAATAATCATAAAATGTTGTTATAAATGCTTCTTTATATGAAAAAGTATAAAGAAAATTTAAATAAAAAATTTATAATATAATAAATTAATAAATTTATAAAAAAAAAATTTAAATAAAATATTCATAATTCATATTAAAAATAAGAACCATAAAAAGTTGTGAGAAATGCTTCTTATTAATTAAATTTATAATTCAATAATTTAATAAGAAAACTTTTTATATAAAAATTCATAATTTTATTATACAATTTTTTAAAACTATTGAATATTTAATATTACGAAATTTTCATTTAAACATTTTTTATATTAAAAAAAACTATTAAATATTTAAAATTATGAATTTTTTAAATAAAAAATAAAAAAATAAAAAATTCATAATTTTAAATATTTAATAGTTTTATAAAAATTGTATAAAAAAATATTTTTATAAAAATTTTTGGTTTATAGTTTTTGTTTTATGTGAACATAAAATAATATAAAACCGTTTTTTATACAATTTGTTAATAATTTATTTATTATTCAAACGATTTTTCATTTTCATACAATTCACAAAAAGGTAATATTTTTTTAATTTCTTATTTCTTTATTAATTTATTCTTAAAATTTATTAATTTATTTCTTAAAATTATAAAAAAGAAAATTGCAAAAATTTCCGTTACTTTCACAAAGCGCACTTTGGCCATTGTATATTTATTTTCTCACAAAATGTGCATTAAAAATCCACAAAAAAATATGTGCACACATTCATATACATATGTATATTCATGGATATAAGTACATACATACATACATATGTGCACACGCTGTTATTTATAGGCAGTTTATTTAAAAAGTAAAATTTCTACCGGTTCGCAAGAAAAAAGGAAAAATTCACTTTTCAGAGCGGGCGAAATGTGAGTGTGTGTGTAAGTGCACATAAATTAAACGCTAAAAACATTTGTTGTTGTATTTTAAATAAGCAAAAATATATAATAACGGTAAATTAAAAAAAAAAAAAAACAATAATAAAAACGTTTTAAGTCCATAAGTTTTAGCGAATAGCAAAGAAATTTTGTGATCATTCGAAATAAAATCTTAAGCCTTTTAATTTTTACACAAATAAGAACACAAAAAATAAATATAATTGTTTGTAAAATATTAAACGAGTTACAAAATAAAATTAACTGTAAAATATTAAGTACTTTTTTGTAGAACTTAAGTATGGTAACTACGTTGTAAACATGACGTTTCTATTTTTAAGTAAATTTGATCAAAATATCGCATTGATAACATATATAGCTAAAAGTCTATGCTTACAATATAGATTGGGACAAGGATTTCGAAAAATATAACAGTAAAAAAATATTATACTGAAGAATTACACAAAATGGTTAGTTTTACTTATTTTGTATATATAATATATATATAAAATATTATTTGCAGTTAAAGGCATAACAACAAAGGAAAAAGTTTTATATGGCCTTCACTTAGGCGATAGTGTAACTAGGTCCTTAAGGGGTACACCTATGGTTGCAGCCAAAAGATATGATTTTTGAGATTTAAAACAAAAATTTTACATCTGAATCAATGGTTTTAAAATTTTGAGGTTATACTAAGATATACATATTTTAAGAATACATAGTACACCTTTTGAAGAAAAAATGAAGTATTTTTCAAGTTACACGCGATCTCCGACGGTCTTCCACTGCTGCCTTGAATCCAGCTTTCACCGTGGATGACAGTAAAAATCGTTACTCGAAAATGTTGTCCATACAAAGACCTGCGTCGTATAACAAAATGAACAAATTGACGGCGTTAAAAAGAAAAACTGAATTTTACTCATCATTTTGATCATTTTTGGTCCTTCAAAATTCGATTTTTGTTGAACTCAAAAAAGGTACGTCAATTTATGAAGAGCTAATATATACAGAACATACAATTTTTGATAGTGTTTTTATCATTTGTGTCCCATTAACCACTCAGCAAAATTTAAAAATGAAGTTTGAGTAAAACTGACCGGCTGTAAATCAAAATGTAATATGTTAGTTTTAAAGGTATATACTTTGGAAATTTAAGAAATATATATATTTTTTTTAATTTTACACTAGGTCTGCCCCTTAAGGTTTTCAGAATAGAGGCGTGAAGACCTACAGCATGCATAAAGTCTTCAAGTGTGAATAAGAAATTTAAGCTAAAATGTATGAACATCTTAAATCCTTTATATCGTCACTTAAAATGCAAAGCAACGTATCATCAAAAAATTCGAAATAGAGTTTTTATTGCTTACGATTCATTACATCATATTGCATATACATATAGTATGTACTTACATATATGTATGTATCATACACTTTTAAATTTCCGCTGGGCAATATATCCAATATAACAATTTTTTAACCAAAACTGAGATTTTTTTAATATGAGTGTTTTCTATAATACCGTTTTTCCTTCACTTGTCAACTTATTAAAAATGATGTTACGATATTTTGCATTTTAGATGACGATATGAAAAGCTAACAAACAGCCTTCATATGTAAGCCGAATTTTTTTGTTTAAAATAAATTTTAAAAAACTTTTGTAACTGCTACTTCAAAGAAATTATTTCAAATTGTCGTTTATTTGATTGAAATAGTGCTTAATATTGATTGTTCTATGAAAAATATTTTGGAAAAGGTTTACAATATTTTTAAAAGTTTACAAGACATTATGATTTCACTTATTCCTCCGAATCACTACTAATCATCCTTATTAAGGTGTTGATTACAGGCGTTATTTGGAGACATTTTTTCTTATTGTTATAAATAGGCATATCTTAATTCTTCAAATAAGATGCTGTGTTAATCAAAGATAAGTCCAAAATTCCTTTTTATTGCCTTACATGCACCATTATTTAATGAATGGAAATAAATAAAATATTTTTTAATTCAAAAGAAGTATATACTTCTGTCAAGAAAGGGTCGGGAATTTATACATAAACCAAAAGTTTTCAATCAGCATCCAAATTTATTTTATCGCTTTCGAAGTAACAGCAATTTGAAGCGATGCACATGTCCCAACGCTTCTCCCAATGTTCAATGATATTTGTTGAGTGTTTGGCCAAAATTTAACACAAATACGTTAAAAATTTTTGTAAAATTCGACAAACACTACTGAGGTCGACTAACATAAACAGCTGCTGTGAAAACACAGGTTGACAGATCGCGCTAATTTTTGACATCATAATAAAAGATAGTTATACTAACCCAGAAAAAAAATTACCTGAGAAATGAGAGAGGGAAATGAAGAATTCCCGATACTTTCTTGACAGAATGTACGTTTGTATATCCCAAAACAATTTGATGACTAAAAGCAAAAGTTCATTGTTTACTTGAACATGTTTTATTTTTACTTCATTTATGGGACGATTTTTGGGAATTAAAAGAGCATTTTTTAAATTTATGGTTAATTTAAACATGTGTAAGAATGCACGGTAAATTTTTTGAACAAAAATATCAAATATATTTCGAATTAGACGCAATCTTCAACGGCACTAAAAATAATGTCTACACTGCTTCGTCTTTCTCCGTGGATTAGCTTATGAACCACCAAAATTTAATTTTTAATTTTTTCACTAGTATAGAAAGATTTTGTCTATATAATGTCTGTATAATGTCTATATATTGTCTATATAATGATCTTTGAATATACATCTACTAATGAAAAAATTAAAAAAACGCGATTTTTTAAAAAAAGTTGAATTTCACTCAAAATTTTGGTGGGTTTTGTCTTGCCAAAGTTCTATTTGTTTTCAAATTAAACACACATTACTCGTATTATCATGGTTTTCTTTTATCTTACTGGAGTAAATTTTGAAGTTGGATCGTATTATGAAAGTATAATTTCTAAGAATCCACTGCTTCTTAAATTTACGCCAGAGCCAAACCTTTTATGCGATAAAAAACCAGACGGAATGATATACATAACATTAGAAAATAAAAAAAAACTAATATTTGTTATCTTATCTGAATTATTTTTAGAATGCCTATCCAACTATATATCCACATATATTGTATTACATATGTATGTATGTGATCCTTATGCAAACATTAAGAACCGATCCCTAAACTTTATACAAAAACTATTAGATTAATATTAAAATTACAACCTTTAATACAAACCCATAGCTAACAAATCTGCAGGTGTTGCATAAGGGAAGCATTATGTTTTCAAATTCTGGCTTTTATTTTAGTTCGTCACTTTTCGTCTCTATATATTTTTGATATATATATAATTTTTCTTTAAACAAACTTTCAAAAAAGATATAGTATATAAACAACTGAAGTATTCGCTCAATATAAAACATATTTTCGTATCATTCCATCGCTGTTACACTATATCTTGTCACAGCCATATTGGGTGACCATGAAACTGGTGAACGGCAGTGTTTCACTTGGTATATCAAAACATGCCATCACAGTGCGTCAACCAAATGCCAAAGCAATGTTGGATTGAATTACTGTTAAATCACCATTTGCAGACAGAGAACACAAATTCCCCGTCGAACTGAAAATAAGTAAGGTAATACTTTTATGCATGTGTGTACAGGAAAGTGGTAACAAATCATAGCTAACACCAAAACAACCTGTTTGCTAATAATATTGTGGTAAAAAACAAAAACTAAGAAAAAAATTATTTTATGATACAAAAATATCGTTACAAGCAATCGATAGCTACCCTGTTGGAAAAATCTATCTGCCAAATGGTTAAAACAATATTTAAATACCACGGTTAAGAAAATACTAAATACTGTTTCTAAAGAAATAATAATAATTCTCATATTATTTATATAAATTTTGAATGTCTTATAAAAAGTATGGTGATAATATAGGTACCTCCTTATTATCTATATAATACAAAAAATGTAGCTAGTACTGCCAGATTTTAGCGTTTGCCGAATTCCCATTTTAATATGTTGTTCGATAAATTAGTTTTCTAATATAAGTAACGGATGATCCAAGCAGAGGTACTTTTTTTAATAACCGCTTTTTTTTTTTGACATATCACACGTGAGTCGTGTCAAGGCTGTCCTCTTATTTTTAATCAGTATTGCTTGGTATTTCATCATGGAAAGATTTACGTCTGAATAAGGTTTAAAATCGTTCAACTTTATTAAGAAAATTCACGTTCTGTAAAGAATGTGTTTCGCGCAATTCACACAATTTATGGTCAGCATAATCGGCCTACTGAGCATTCACCCAACTTGAGGCCCACCACTATTTGATGCCTGAAATTGAAGCTCGTGATCTCGACGATATTTGGTTTAAACAAGACGACGCCACTTCCCCTACATCGTGTCAATCAATGGATTTATTGAGAGAACATTTTGGTGGGCAGATAATTTCATTTTTTGGCCCGATCGATTGACCACCAAGATCGTGTGATAACACACCACCACTATTCCTGTGAGAATATGAAAAGTCTAAAGTCAATGCGGACAATCTCGCATCGATTCAAGCCGTGGAGCAACACATCATGCGTGTCATTTGCCAGTTACTAGTCGAAATGCTCGATGACTCGGGAAATTAGACTCAACAGATGGATTACCTGAGACGTAGCCGCGGCCATCATTTGAAGGAGATAACTATCAAAAAATAATTGCCAAAAAATGTTTTTTTTTTTCGAATCATAATAAATATTCCCCATTTAATTTGGAGTTGTTGTGTTTTTTCTTAAAAAAAGAACTATTGAACCTTGAAATAGATCACCTTTTATTTACATATATATGATCGCTTTCGCTTAAAAGCGATTTTGTACCGAATTTTGAAATCTCTGGAAACATTTCAGACTAAAGAATAAAGTGGGATAGAGAGCGGAAATGATTCAATGAGGAACATAAGTGCTGTCGTGAGAGTACCTCAAAGTATTGATTTCATGTTACAAAGGATTAGATATAGGCTTTTCATAATTCGAATCCGTTTGAAGTTGCTGATGTTCGCTTTTAATATCTTTATTTACAATTTTATATTTGTTTGAGTTTTAGAGCGGAGACTGTACTGAATTGGAAATGCATGGCAAAACCTAAGGCGCATTTCTTGGAACAACTTGGTATACTTAAAAGGCTTGATTGTATTGATAGCAGACATATTAGGTTAGTATTACAGTATCGCAATAGCTACTGAGTGAAATTGCAATTTCTTTTCACAACGTTTCAATCCATATTTTATATTACAAAGTCCTTTAGTAAAATCTTGAGTACAATTGTCATCTGTTAAATATTTTTGCGTTTGTTTCTAAAAAATCAATAAAATTTCACACATTTGGTTAGGTAATCAGACTGATATTCGTGAAGTCATGAACGATCCCACATGAGACAACTTGAAACGCGTACCCGTTGTGAGTAATGCGAGGGCCTGCTTTAGAGGCTTCAAAAAATCGACCTTTTTGGGAATTTTTTTGGGAGGGAAAGAAGTAGGTGATTAAAGAGAAATGTCTATGGCTTATAGTTATATATTTAAATAACATCCCCAAAATGGTTTTGGATACGAAATCTTTATATTCTGACTTTGGGAAGTAATTGTCTTTCGCATGCATCTCGCATGTGCATTTGTCGGACGGCGGGCATGATACAGGTCGCAATTTCTATCTGAAACAAAAAATTCAAAGAGATTCATATTTGTTTACTTATCTTCTAGTTAAACTAAAAAAATTCTAAAAATTGTGTAAAATTCAAAAATTTTTTTGAAATTGAAACAAAAGTGGTTTTTGACCAAAAAAATTTTAATTTATGTACGTTGTTTAAAAATATGTTCAAAATTGACTTTTCTCAGTTTTTGTTTTTTATTTTAAATAGCAGATAATTCAATGCCAGAGATAATAAACTTTGCCCCAATTCCATATGATTTTTAGTTTTTTTCTATCCTGATCGCCAATTAAGAAAAATCGTAAAATCTTGCGTTAAAATGTTCGCTTTATGCCCAAGTGCTTATATACCTGCTAGACGCTCGGCCGCTAATTCCCCTCTATTCGACAAAATCGAATTTTCATCTATAACTTTGGGAACATATTCCTAGATACTTTTTAAAGAGATTTAACCAAAAAAAATCGACGTTTTGAAGCTTCTAAAGCAGGCTCCCTCCTTAAAAGACCGTCGCATATCAACAAAACGCCTTGAAGCTGTCAAAAATTTGTTGAGGCGGCTAATATCAAAACCAGTCTGGTTTGCACAAGATGTGACTACTGTAGTATTTCAGCCATAATCATACAAAAGTTGCACATTGGAAGATGTACTGGGTGAGATAATGTCCAGTTGGGATACATATACTTCCGATGATGTGAACTTTGCTAAAAGCAAGTAATTCAATAGACCTCTTATGTTCTGCTTTGATACAGAAAAATATCACTGTTTCACAGGTCTTGGTTGCTAAGTGGTTATATACAATTAGAAGGCCGAAACAAACGAAGTTTGTAGAATTTTTGGTGAGAAAACTTCTAAATATATTGATCATGTTTTCAGTCATCTAATGAAAATTATCAGCTTAGCCATTTTCAGGTAATGTTGGTGACCGACTCTGAAAACACCATTTTGATAAAAAAAAACGCGTTTAAAGTTTGGAATGCACTTTTAGCACTCTGAAACGTCCTTCCAAATTTGCGTGGAACTTCGAAAGTATTCACCATACATTACAGCCCAATTTTGTACATATGCTCCGACTAGAGTTTGAACAAAGATCTAATGAATGTCAGACTTAAACGGAAAACTACAAATTCCGTGAAGGTACATTGTCAAAGAAAGAAGTTTTCCTTTTAAGGTGTTGCATTTAATTAGTTAGTGTGTTAGGTATTGCCACTAATAGTACGATCTGAACAATGTGTTTGAAATTTGTACCACTTCCATTCTAAATTTTGTGAGGATATCTTGTCAAATAAAGAGTTTTCCATACAAGGTCTCTACTTCAATCGATCAGTTTGTTTGGTATTCTTATTATTGAAAACAGCTAAGGAGAGTTTGACTATCGACAAAGTCATTTGGATAGTTTTGTAGACCTTAAGCTTATATTTTCAAATATTGATACGGTGCAGTAAAGGATAAAATAGTCTAGATAGAATATTAAATGGAACCTTCCCAAATATTAGTGATTGAAATATAAAAGTTTCGTGTCTACTGAAGTATTAAAGATGGAGCTGATCTTATCATTTATGTAAAAAGCAATATTTCGTCAAAAAAAGTGTATTCAAAGAGTTACAAATTTATAGTTGTGTACATATTTATTTATGTATATACTGACACCACTTTCTCTGACTGAACTAAGTGACTACAAAATCAAAAACTGGCGCCAAATTAGCGCCTTTTAGTTAAGATATCCAAAATAAAAAAAAACGTATAAATACCAAATACTTACTATTTTCAGCCACGGACAAATGATTAAATTGATTTCATTGAACGACGATTTAAACGTCAAAAATACAAAAGTTGGATTAGAAACTCGTTCCGTTTGATGACAACTTGACAGGTGGGCCAATTTGATTGAAATCGCGCCAATAAATACTATTTATCAAAATGACAGGCGCTACGAAGAAGACATACAGCATGGAGCCATGACTTTTGAATGAATGGTGATGAGCATCTATGAGTGTTTCGAATATATACATATATTTATATGTATGTATATAAAGCCACATGTGTTATATGTACGCACAATTAGTATACAGACACGCTGTCATCCAGCACGATAATGAGATTGTGACAACCACAGTGCCTGTAGAAATCTAAATTCATACCGTTTCGTTCAAAAAGCGAAAAATATCGTTGCACTGTGCGACAAATGTCGAGAAACTCTCTTCATGGAATACATATTTTATAAAATAAGTTAGAGTTTTGTCACAATGAGTACTTTAAGTATTGCCACTTTATGGTTGATCATCACGATAAGCTCGCTCTCAGTTTTTCATAAAATCTTTTGATGTAATTTGAATTCAGGAATATATTCTGTTATATTCTTACGGATCTGCTTGTGTTCACAAGAAAGTACAAAATTCCTCTATGTAGGTTCCCTTGGATAAATGTGACACAACTCTCTCACGAGGACCGCATCCCGGACCTTGGAGTAGTCTTGGACAGCAAACTGCTGTGGAAGCACAACGTGAAAGAAAGAGTGAGAAAAGCTAGCAATGCTTTATATGTATGTATGTGTGTAGGCAGATGATCGACACAACCTGGGGGCTCTCTCCCTCTCTCATGTATTGGTGTCACACAGCTATTGTTAGACCAATTCTGCTCTACGGTGCAGTAGTATAGTGGGCAGGCGTACGGAAATCCACCTACCGGAAGCCAATGGAAAGAAAGAGTAGTTCAGAGGAACGCTGCGCTCTGCATAAGTACAATTTCAACGGCGGCTCTTGAACTGGAACTAAACCTGTCACCTAACAAAGTCGGCGGGACGACTACTGGTTGCAGGAAAATTTACACATAGAACTTTAGGGCATAGCTCGGTGTGTAATGCCGGTATGGCAAACACCGACTACACGATCCCACTTTTTAACTGGGAAAGAAGGTTCAAACTAAACGTAGTAAAAGATGGTTCAAGTAAAGCAATATACGGATGGCTCGAAAATGGACGATGGAGGTGGTGCGGGAATATACTGTCCAGAGTTAGGCATAAGGCAGCCTTTTAAGTTGTCGCACCACTGCAGTATATTTCAATCTGATGTCTTTGCAATTCCAGAGTCAACATCTACGTAGACAGCCCGCAGAATAGCGTTGACAGATCGAGAAGAGCAGGGCACCAGGGAAACAATGGATCATCTCTTGTGTAGCTGTCCCGCATTGGCAAGACTACGCCTTAAGCGTATGGGGTTCCCCACGGTATGATACACTACACCAGATATCAATAGTGAGGCCGCAGAGACTGTTAAAATTCGCGTCAAGTGCAGGCATCCAAAAGAATGACTACTCCTCTTGGACCTATCAACTGAACTCACCTTGGTATCGCAACGGAGCAAAACTGGTGTTATTGGCCTACCATATTAACCTATCCTAACCATATTCTCATTATATTCTCGATGTTGGATTACTTCCCGATATTGACGAAAGCTATCTTAATATAGGCAAAGCACATTAGTTCGTCCAAAACAAAAACGGATTAAATTGCAGAAGAGTTTTTCCCAAGAGTTATCTTAGCCAAATCCCTTACTTGCAGACGTAAGGTTGTTTCTGTCAGATCTCTGTTTCGAGACCCCTTCATCTAAAATATATATCGTTCATATTGACTTTTAGACGTTTGTAGACATATGTACATACATATGTAAATGGAATCGGAGGAACATAATAAGAATTTCATGATATTTTATATCAGAATCCATCAAACTTCAGATATTAAAACGATTAAGTTCAAAGGTTGGATTTCTTATTAAGGATACTTATTGGTTGGATTTCCGCTTCTGAAGAAACGTTGAAAAATTAGAGAGTTTCAACTTCTGCTACACAGTGTAATCAGTTGAAAATTGTAAGTATTTATAGATATATCTACATACATACATATCCAAAACGCAATGCTGTACGTTTATAAACGGTTCATTTTGAAAAAAAAAATCTCTCAATTGCACACACCCACCAATAATTGGCTTTGTTTGTGATTATTGTTGAGTAATGAATATGATAAATTTACGAAAAAGAGAGAAATTAATAAGTATAATAAAAAAAGCTAAAAAGCCGCAATTTTGAAACTGGCTGGCGCCAAAATTGTCTTACTCAAGTGCACAAGGGCTAGACAGTATCACAAAAGAGACAAAAAGACTATTTAAAAGTATTACAATAAAAATTTCGGACAATAGAGCTAAAATTAAAGTATTTCTATGATTTTTTTGTACTTCAAAAGGTATACGAGTATATGTATGTTGACATGAATATAGCCTTACATGTGTGTACGTATAACTCAATTGAAATTACAACAAAAGCTAAAATTATTATAAAAATACTTATGAAAAGTAACCGTAAAATTGGTGAAAATAATAACAACAACCTAACCGATACACCAATCTTGATAAAATTGTAACAAACTAAAAAAAAAAAAGAATTGAAATGTGACTATATATACTCATATATGTATAAATGTACATATCTACTTTTTTGCTCATAGAGATTTTGTTGCTCACGACTGCTTTGTTGTTAGTGTCTTTGAAGTGAATTTGACAGACTACAGTTGGACTCAAAAACAAGACAGTTTTACATATCTTCATATCGATACTATGAAGGTCAAAGCGCCATTTGGTCGACTATCGCTTTTTGTTTCTAAAGAACATATGTACGTATGTATGATAGTTCATTTGTGGAGACATTCTTCTAACACATACGTTTACTATTATTCGAGCAGCCTTATTATGAGATTCATTTTACACAAATTCCATCTTTGTGCAGTGACTACTCTTTTTTGTCTCTCTCTTTACAGTTACGATTATGTCAACTCACCTCAGAGCTCCTCAGAACTAAAGTATGATTGATTTCGAAGTCCCCTACTTCTTTTAAAGAAAAACACAGAAACTTAACGGTCACCATTGACGGATACGTTCTCACCGGCATCTTGTTTCTAAAACGGTGCATCTTCTTGGAACTTTTCAAGAGCCGATAGGGCGAAGCGATACCGTTTGGGAAGATCGAGTGGTGTCAGATCTCACACAAGCTGCATTTTGTACGCTTTCAATTTTGAATCGCGATGTAAAATGCGCCAAGTCGTTCTATACGTCAGTCCGAATTGTTGTCACGGTCTTCGTGTACACTCTCAGCGTGATCTGTCAAAACAATTGGATCACCCTATATTTGTACAACAATATTAGTACGACCAAGTAAATCTTGCTATTTCTTTTCCGGTCAATATTAATCGCTTTTGAGATTCCGCTGGCAATAGTTGAGACATAAGTTCTTAAGTTAATTCCCAAGATGGAGATCTTAGACTGGTAGAAATAGTTCCATAAGAAGCCAGAAAACTCATGTAATCAGACCTTATGGATCTATAAAGCGGCTCGAATCCATCATAAGTACACGTTTATTACTATTATTTTGTTTCTATTCTTGCTAGTTCACTTGGACAGCCAAAAGAATGAGATCCAAAGATTGCAAGCGCAGAATATTCAAGAAGGAAATGCTGAAATAATTTTATGTCGTGTTCTTCAAAAAATTCTACATCTAGCATAAGTACGTGGACGTAAATTATGCTCTTGTAATTATAGAAGTACCAACAGTGCTAAGCACGAAGAGCTCACTATACCTGTTTTTTTGTTATAACAATTATCTAGACCAAGCTTGGGGAAAAGCAATAAATTAGCTGACATCGAAATCACGTAGAGGTAGGTCCAAGAAACGAGCGGTTTCGACGGGTTTGGACGTTGGGAGAGGGGTGTTAAGTAAGTTGGTTTCATTGGGCATGCAAAGAAGTAGCTTGCGAGGACTCATTGCGAGCAGAACATATGTAGCTTTTGTATGTCAGATTCTATTCTGCATAAGTAGAGATTATTCTTTTACAATATGCAGAGGAGGATTACGAAAGCGTCACTCTAGTTTCACGCGGTAACTCGAGCGAGGTTGTAAACAATGTTAAGAGCGCGGTTTCTGGTACGTAATCGACAGAGATGTTGAAGTTTTTTATGCACTCCTTTGTCCAGTTGGTAAATAGCATAGCTGTGGATTTGGCAGTGGAGAGTTTTAGGTTCCTTGCAGTGAAGAAGCAAGAAAGTTTAAGGAGATAGCCGTTCACTTTTGACCTCTTCACCGCAGTCCAGATGTCTTCAAGTAATGAACCCCAAGATACACCGGAGTTCCCATTCTGCTTTCCTTGCTAGTAGTCTTGTCATGGAATAACTCGAAGCTTTTTATGCTTTGACTAATTATTCAGCCCTATCACGCAATCCATCGTAGACTGTTTTTTCGGGAAAGTTACGAAACTGCTATCATGCAATTCGAACAGTTCCGAAAATAAGTTCGAAATTCGTAGAGTTGCATTCACTGAATTCACTCGGAACGGAAAATTTTTAAGTTTAGCGGAATTTGTGTACGACAGGTTTGTGCTAACGGAGAAATAAATTTCCATATGTGAGAGTCATGACTGCTGAGCAACGATTTTAATATGTGTCCCGTCTACACACAAAATCCCGCCTGGAAATCCATATTTCTGAAAAAAAAACTTTTTCGCTTCACTTTTTTCAACGTTACTTAACTCGAGGTTTATACACTGAGGGCACAAATGGGACTGAAGCAATTCCAATACTTCTTTTAAGAAGCAACAAAATGTTGACTGAGCCATTGGAATATGAATTTTTAGATCACGCCGACTTCTCTCACTTTCTTCCTCAAGCAACATAAATAAAAACGTTAGCGAATACATATTTTGTTCGTAAAATGAATTTGAATATAAACGATTTCACTTTTATTAATCAAAATTTTAATTTTTTCTTTTACACAGCTGATTTCGAAATGTCAAAATTCGAAATTAAGTCTGGCAACAAAAATTTCGAATTCACATGAATTCAATGATAACAAATTTTGCGTATTCGTAGCGGACATTCGTATTCGTAGCTTCGCTACGATGGATTGCGTGATAGGGCTGATTAACTCGCATTCGGGGTATTTTTGAGAGTCAAAAAGATTTTTTACAATGTCAAATCTAAATCCAAATTAAAAGCGATGCGCATACATACGTATGTATCAATATATATAATGTATATGTATGTATGTATGTAGCTCACTCTACAGCTGGACTTAAATGGTATTTGTGTGTGTCAAAAACTATGCACCCCCACGCCACTCTACTCCACTTCACACCACGCCCCACTAGACCACTTCTTCTAATCTTCAGCACACAAAAATAATAATTCCGCAATGAATGCCTTGAGCTATGTACCATTGAAGTGGTGGCACGCGTGCATAAGATCCCAATCTCTGCATACTCCGCATCCACCACACACACACATGTATAGATCCAATAACCTGTTTGCACCGTACTCACCACAGTAAATATTTTCAATTGCGCTTTGCATTAATAGTCATGCAAATATAATTATACGAGTATGTATGTGAGATGATGTACACCTAAAATTTCAATATGTTTACTTAAACAAAATAGCTGCTGCGGTTAATGTTGCATCCGTTTGGTCGTGTGGCGTTAATTTGTTTGCTGCACTTTGTTGTTGGAGTTTCCAATGTGAAGCTGTAAAGTTTTCAGTGCAAATATTTGATAAAAATTTGTGAGCAAAACAAATCTGTTTTATTCGGTAATACATTCATTCCTAGGCACATATGTACAATATGTATGTATGTACATATAAAGCCAATAGCTGGCTGACACCTTGACAAAATATTTGTATGTGATAATAAGATTAAGATAACCCTTAATTAAATACTTTAGTTACTTCATGCCGTTAAGTAAGCCATGGTGTATTGATTTCAAAAGCAGTAAAAGGCACGCGGGAGCAAATTTTTTAAAGAAAGTTTCTAAAATTTACTGTATGCGGGTATGCCTATGCCAACTAGTGAAGGTGCTGACAGTCTGAACGGAAACAAAATCGTGAAATTTAAGGGCGACCCCATCTGCTTTGGGTAAAAGGAGTGGTGCTGAAGCTTCAAGGTCTTTGTGAGGAAGCCTTTCTCGTGATAAAGGACCGGAGTTGGATTTCGATCATTCCATAAGTGAAGGCTCTATACTTCAGGGATGCACTTCAACTACTTCAAAGAGTCAACGAAAGATTGGAGGGTGTTGAATGTCACCAACTCCAGCAAAGAAGATGACAGCCATAGCTACATCTTCCAAATAAACAAGTTGGTCGAGGTCGTTTTCTACGTAATCTTCGAGAATATCGCAATCCGGCTGATAATATCTTAAACAACCTAGCGAAGCGAGAGGTCGAGAACGATCTAGGGGAGATCCTAGAGGCCATCTAGCCACCCCGAAGATAAGTCTGACCTCAGCAATAACAGATCTTCGGATAAACTTGCATAAAAGCGGGTCGCCCTTGCCGAGCTCCATCCCCATTTACTATTCAAACACCCAGCATTGGGCTAATATGCAAAAAAAAATTGGAGAAATGTTTGCATTGAGGAATGACTAGAAGACCTAATCTAAATGTATTTTCCATTAAAAATATATATTTTTTTTGCCAAATTATCAGTACAACTATTTCAGTTGTTGGATACTGAAACGAAAATTGTTCCTGTTTTCGAAAATAACAGTACAATCTTTGAAGAAATAGTTGAGACTGGATCACTATATCATAAAGTTGCAATACAAACTGTACAATCAAAATCATCTTCTTGTATGGAATACTGTTTTATTTAGGGAGATGTTTTCCCAAACACGTGGCAGGAAGTGATTAGTGGTTTCCACCTCACCTTCTTCCATACAGCTTCTGCATATGGCGTCTGGTAGGGTTCCCACCAGTACTGCGTGGAGACCAATAAGGCAATGAACTGTTAAAAGCCCCACAATTAGGGAGAGGCTGAGGGCAAAGAGATCACTAGTTCTCTTGCGATCGATCTTGAGCCAAAGGCTTTTGCGGCAGCGTATGTACCGATGGTGGCTCAAGGCAAGCTTTCACGAAGCCCAGCTATTCAATTGTGGCCTGTCACCTATACCAGTTTTATCACAAACACACTCGATGCTATTAATAGCAGGTTAGGCACTCTTTGCACAGCCTTAAACCGACTGTTAATGAGTTCAAGGCTATTATCGCCACTTTGCTATCTCTTTGGATGGTCACTTCTCTGAAGGAGGCTGTACTCCGGCGCAATAATCTACTGCTACCTTAATTGCTGCAACCTCGGTCTTGAAAACACTACAATAGTCAGGAAGTCTGAAGATAGAGTTGATAGTGAGCTTCTGTTAGTAAACAGGACTGAGTGAGGATTTCCGAGTATTCAGAAACGAGTTGTTTTAGGAACACAGATTCTCTGAGTATTTGAAGTTTATTTGCAAGTGTAGTCTTTTCTAGAGTCCTCAACCATATAAAGACTGCATAGAACGTAATGGACTTGACTATGGTGTCGGAGATCTAGAAGACCACTTTCGGTGAGAGACCCTACCTTTTGCCAATGGCTCCACTTCAGCAATACAAAACAATCGATACCTTTTATGATTTCCATGTAATGGAATTCCGGTTATCTCCCATCTACGGTAGCGGTGCCACCGGGATCTTGTTTCTTCTTGTTAATACAACCATCTCGGTTTTCTTTGGGTTGATAGTGAGACCATTTACGACTGCCCAATTTGTTACGACGCTGAGGTTTCCCTGCGTCAATTCGTAAACGTTTCTCAGGCGTTTTCCTTTGACCATAGCACTGCATCGTATGCATAGGCATCCACGCAGCAGCCACGATCATCAAGTTTTTTAATCAGGTCGTTAACGACGAGGATCCTTAGAATAGGAGTTCCTTGTGGAGTTCTCCTTCTCACATTTCGTCGAGTACGTGTGTTTCCCTATTCCGTTTCAATCACTCTGTCGCTGAAAATGAGGTGTTTGAGGTTTGATTCAACCTCCAGCACAGTAACGGCTGCTTGCGGCAGGACAGCCTCTCTGTATCAAGAAAGGTTCCAACAGCGAACTCTATTACTTTAATGCCTTCTTTAAGCCATTTCACATTACAGACCGCTGTCATACAAAAATAAAAAATTCATCTGTGTGGGATACTACTTGTATAGCTTCGGTTAACGTTTTTTCTTGTTTTCTAATTAATTCAATACATAAAAACTAGAAAAAAAAATAGTGAGCATATTAATTTCATGACTTTACCTTTAGCGAGAAATTAATGTATGTATATAATTAAAATTTATTGCCATTAAAATTACATGTTAACATATGCGAATACATATTGTTGTTTATGTATTATTTGATCAAGCTTTAATAACAGTCCAAATATACATACGTACGTACATTTAATAATAGTTGTGCTAAAACGGATGACAAGAATATCCTGACGCTGACTGTTTATGCAGTATAACGATAGCCAGCCTTTAAAAGTTGCAGTTTTCAAACAGACTGGCTGAACAAATGAAACTGAATGCATGTGTTAAACAAGTCTATTCATCAATTTCAATTCTTCTCCATAAATTGTAGTCAAGTGATTGCTTCTAATTTAAAATTAATATAATAACACTGCTCAATAAAATTTGAACTTTTTTTCATCACATGAGGTGCATATGTACGTGAATGAAACAAAATTGGTATATATTGTTAATAAAGGTACACCAATATAAGCAAAAATCAACACAAAGTTCATATCACAAACCCGTGTTGACCAGTAATATGTGTCTGCTTACCAATAAACCGCTTGTACCATATATTAGGAACATATCCTTCGCTCTTTTGCCACCTTTTAAAATAACAACTTCTCAATAATATTACATTGCTGCTTAGTATCAAAATGCAATCCTGCACACAGCCAAATAAAATGTCCAAATTTTCGTTTTATTTCAAAGGCACAGTCGGAAATCATCCACTGCTGTGGTCCGAGTGGAGGTAATTTAAATATTTATGCAAGCCAATTAACAACTGCAACCAGATGTCAATAAAGCGTCAGCTGAGTGAGCTCATATAAACAACCACTTTACAGTCGCTTGCTAAAGTAACAAACACCAAAACGTATTATAAATTGACGCTTGCAATATTCAGATATCATACGATTTAGGGTTATACAGTGGGCTCTCGATAACTTAAATATGCATCAAAATAGAGTGGAGTTGCCTACATTTCAATGTTTCAACATGTTTCAACAGTTTACTTAAATAAGGGATAAGGGATAAGAAGGGCTATTTCACTATTGTAATTTTTCAATCTATATACATACATACAATATATAAAAGAAAGTCGTGTTAGTTGCACTATTTATAACTCAAGAACGGCTGAACCGATTTGTGTGGTGGGGTGGTATTTCTATTATCAACTAACGGAAAAATTCGGTTTTATTATGAACTTGCGCGGCACCCACTTTGCACAGAGCTTTCGCTACTTCAGGGCGTCCTCGGTGCTCTTTCTCTTTGATTTCTCTAGTACGGATCCTAAATTCAACAGTATTTTCCCCCCAAAAAGCAATGCTTTATTAAACACACCAAAATGCTTTTTGATCCAATATGTGTAAATTAACACAAGTTACTTCACCCAAAATGTTTTATCACATTAACTAATAGTTTCGCAGTTGCCAAACTTGTATACGTATCTTTTAAAAGTAGGGGCTGACTAGAAACCATATAGATGGACTACTAATACCCAAATAGGCGGACATAATTAAATCGACTCAGCTGGATAATTTCATGATAATTTAATTTAATGATAATTTATATATACTCTCAATGTTCTTCGATGTTTCCCTATGGATCTTACAAAATTCGTAGCAATTTAAAAATATCCCATTCAGGATATAAATGGAACATCACAAGCTTCCGCACTTACTGAGCCCCAAATAAGGGAAATACAAAAACTTGCTGGACTTTACAAAATTCGCAATTTTAATGAAGGAATTTCTTCTTCTTTATGGGCGTAGACACTGCTTATGCGGTTATAGTCGAGTTTATAACAGCACGCCAATCGTACTTCCGTCTCGCTGTTTGGCGTCACTTGGAAAATTCCAAGTGTATCCAGGTCCCTCACCACCTGGTCGTTTCAATAGAGTGGAGGTCTTTCTCTTCCTCTGCTTCCCCCGGCTGGTACTGCGTCAAAAACTTTCAGAGCTGGAGTGTTTTCGTCCATTCGAACGGCATGACCTAGGCAACGTACCCGATATCTTTTAATTCGTTGAACTATGTCAATGTCGTAATATATCTCATACAGCTCATCGTTCCATCGAATGCGATATTTGCCGTTTCCAAGGCGCAAAGGACCATAAATCTTCCGCAGAATCTTTCTCTCGAAAACACGTAACGTCGACTCATCAAATGTTGTCATCGTCCATGCCTCTGCACCATATAGCAGGACGGGAATAATGAGTGACTTAAAGAGTTTGGTCTTTGTTCGTCGAGAGAGGACTTCACTTCTCAATTGCCTACTCAGTTCAAAGTAATGGCAAGGGTTATTCTGCATTGGATTTCGAGGCTGTCATTGTTGTTGATGTTAGTACTGGTTCCCAGATAGACCAAATCCTTCCCCTTCCCTAAATGTAGAAGGTTTTTCGTCTGTCCACAAGCAACACTACTCCAAAATAGTCTTATGATTCTCTCTGATCTGAGATGTCCGCACCAGAGCGCGTAATGTACCTACATATATTACGAATCAAATAATATTTAATGATATTTTCCATTTAAGTTTGTTAAAAATTCTCATGTCTTGATACATACATATGTAGATATGAACGAGATACAAATAACAGAAGTAGGGAAATATTATGTATACCATATTGACATATGGGACTATTAACTGATATATACGGTTGGAAGTCAGAATTTGGAGACTTCTCTGCACTTTATACATGTGTCATCGTTAATAATGCTCATACTGCTCTCATAAGATACCAGTAAGTTGTGACCTATCATTAGGCCATAGACAGTATTTTCGAGACCGTGTGAGTAGAAACCTTGAATGTTTTTCATCGGCTTTCTTTCATATAATTTTGGCAATTCTGCATGCCCTTAAGCCATTTAATTTTACCTCCGTCTGTCAACCCATTCGAAAGTACTACTTGCAGGTTTTCTGAACTGGTTCGGTAGCTAAGCGGATACCATACCGGAACGCCCTTGTAGCTTGAAACTCGGTATAGTTGTCTGCAGCTGTTTTCTGCCAGAGCAGCCACTATATCTAGCACAATGCGATATCAAATTTTTGCTTCAACGATCGACGTATATACTTGTATACTGGTATATTGATGTTCTTTGTGTCGATTTATGTGTTCTTAGCTTCTTCAGCTACCTGACCACAAAGTTTTATTCCTAAAAGATATTGCATTATTCCGTGAGCATGAAGAGTCGGTTAATCGGTGCTGAAACGGTGCCATTGCATCATTCACAATCTTGTAGTGTGACTTGAGGCCTTTCCTCACAGGTAAAGCGTAAGTGCATGTGGTCTATTATACACCTCCAACTCTCTCCTTATCGAACTATGCCCTAAGGAAAATTCACTTACTATCTTGGAGCTGATTTCGCCGCCGAGCTTCCCACTGCAATTTCGATTGGCGATAGGTTGAGTAACCTTTCTAGTTGAGCTGTTGGAGGGGTTTTTTGTGCTCTCATTATGTGTAGAACGGCGAACCGCTTTATTCACTCCCTCGGTTTTCTGCGTGAGACTTTACTCACAGCGTTTCACTATAACAAAGCACCATGAAACAATATGGGCCTGATTACCGCTGAGTAACATCTATGACTGAGGTAAAAATTTAGTAGTTTTTGAAGGCTAAACACTTAATTCGGGTAAATGGTTCAAATTAGGTGAACTCTACTGTTCTCAACTTCACTGCCGTGCGCCAACCGAATTACGAGCGTGAAAGTGTGGGTGTGCGTGAACGTTGGTATTTGCATGGCATCACTTTCATTTAATTAGGTTTAGAAAAATATTTGAGTTTGAAATTTGTGTTTCGCTTGCTCGGCCATCCGTGGCGTAGTTAGCATTGCAACCACAATGCATGTGGACACCGATAATATTTGTGTATGTATTAAAGTGTGGGCATATATACACATACCGTTACACCATGCGGCCATTGCAATGTGTCAATATTTGTGAAAGCTGCTGTTGACATTTGTGATTGCCGCTCTCGCTTCTGTCGCCTTAAACGCTGCCTTTCTAACCTCGTACTCGTTGTTCGTTGTTGCTCGGCTGGTCCGTGTGCAGCAGCATGTCCTGTTAATGTGTCCTTATCGCTAATATAAACAAGCGTACATCAATATTGGTAGGCCGCAGCGGGTACGGCGGGGCTCGTGCGGATGGTGTGCTGTAATGATGTTATTTTGCTTATTTGGTTTGGCCAAATGCCGTCAGTCTATTTTGCTTTTGTTATCGTTGTTGTTATCGCCATTTCGACAATGTTCCAATATGAAGTGGCGCAACTTGCTCCTGTTGTTGTTGCTCGTTATCGCTTGCTATTATTGTTATTATAAAAGAAAATTCTTTGTGTTTTCGTAGCTGCAACCAGGCGTGGCGATGCTGCGCTTTTGTGCCGCTTGCATTTTGTTGTTTTTGACACCGAATGGCGCTCATACGTTAATGAGATACGCGGGCTTTTCACGCTCGAGTACCAGAAGGACTCCAATACCTACGTACATACATAAGTATGTTCATACATACATATATGTATGTTTATGCATAATATTGCTTTTTATTGGAATAATTAAGCATCTCTACAGATTATTTAATAAAGGCAGTACATACATACTAATACTAAATGCAGATACTTAGACAAAAGTCAAAAAATAATTCATAGAAGTCTTTAGTCTTATCTGAAGTTTTAAAAATTTTGGATTTTCGAGATCGTTCTGTCTCGTTCTAATTATGGAAACATTTTTTGTGAATCACTGTGACCCAGGATTCATTATTGAACAATATTCGACCGAATAGACCACGTCCAGCACTCACAGAAGAAAATATAGCAACCCTAGCTGACAGTGTACAAGGAGACCGTGGAGAGTCGATTCGACGCCGTTCGCAAGAACTCGAACTGACATTTCTGGCTCGAATACATTTTGGCCTGAAGAGACTCAAGAGCTGCTATTTCATCAAGAAAAACGGTTTTGTGTGGTTTGTGAGCCGGTGGCACGATAATCGTCAATGGCGACCAGTAGCCATAATAACTGACTATTGCAGCTTGGGATCTCGGCGACAAGACAGCACCACTTCCCACACAACGCATCAATCAATGGATTTATTAAGAAAACACTTCTGTGAGCAGATAATTATAAGTTTTGGAACGGTCGACCATCAAGATCGTGTGCAATCACATCGTTAGACCTATTCCTATGTAAAGTCTAAAGTCTATGGGGACAATCACGCCAGAAGAAGGTTTAGTTTAATTTGAGCTGAATTATTAGCTATACTACATGACTTCCACGTAAAAAGTTTGTGTTTTTTCGGGGCTCTTGCATAATAAATATGATGAAATTCTATGATTATATTACAAAATATGCGCAGTGCCATTCGGCATCGTTAATTTACCTGTATGTATGTACTTATGTATTATTGTATTTTGGAGAGTCATTTTACCTTTAATAGCTGTAATCATACTGATATTTGAGAATTGAGCGCGACTCAAGCGGTTTTCGTTTGTTATATGTGTAAAGTGTATTTTCGTAGCCCGTTTCACTCACAATATCAGCTGTAACAAATTTCATTAAGATATTTTAATATTTTAGCGAGTTTTTGCCTTCATATTCGAGTAGACGAACAGGCAGAAAGCCATTATTAGAACTAAATTATACTCATATATACCACCTACGAAAGTAAATTTAATTAAGATGTTAGTTCAACAAAACCGGTATACTATTGCGATAGTATAAGTGGAACTAATTTTGGGCTGCGCCCAACCAAAACTTTTATTTGTTTTATATGTACTGATCACGCATATGTATTTTGGTATACATATATAATATGTATGATATATTAACATGTAGAGCTAGCAAAAATGTGATTTTATTTCTTATCTGTATTAAATATTACGATTTAACGTATACATTAGGGTGTTTTTTTTTTTTTGAGCTATTAATTTTTTTCAGTCCCGTCACGAAATTTCCTTGGAAATACCCTAAAAAAAATTCCCTGAAAATTTTAGCCCTTAATATTAACATTAAGAATTGGACCTAGACCTGTAAAAATTTTCCATAGAAAATACTCAACAATCGTGAGTTTTTATCTTTAAATTCCTACAGATCAGAGGTATCTTATGGCATCGCTTTGACTTTAGACGCATATTTCTCAGAATTATTCACTCTACAAAAGTGCCCGGTGCAACAAAGTCGTAACTCACACCCGAGAGGTAGTACGGGGCTCTAAACTCGATTTTTCCAAGAATTTCGCATTTTTTTGTGTATGACTCGTAAATGGCAGGAGCTATAGAAAAAATGTGCATGACGAGTTTGTAGGAAATTTTATTTGCAATAAAAAATGTCCGAGGTCAAAATCGGTGTGATCAATACTTCTCGAGATATTCGGCTTTTTAAGTAAGGCTTTATAGAATTTTTATAGATGGTATGTAATAAAAAATCTAGGAAAAAAGCGATGCCATGAAACACCTCTGATCGGTAGGAATTTAAAGATAAAAACTCGTGACGGGACTGAAAAAAATTAATAGGTCAATAAAAAACACCCTAATATACATATATAACTTTTTCGTTTTATTGCTTTATTTCTGTAAACATTTCGGCTAATGCTTTCACCTTTTTGCCATTAAAGTTACTCATACGTCCTGGTACACATATTAAATGTAATATGTAGTAAAGTTTATACTTTTGGTGAATGCGATATTCATGCAGTGTAAATTGTGAATTTATGCATTAAATTAATAAAAACATGTTTGTTCGTGAATATAATATAACACTTGACTCGTTTTTATCTTAAGGTATCGTCCCAGTGTGAAATTTTCGAGAAATCGTTTTTTGTTGCATTATCGGATATTATATAATATAATAAATATTTTTTCAAATTTTGAAATCGAAATACAATTTATTACTACATTGTTCCTTGTAGAAAGGGAACAGAGTGGGGAGCATAGCGACTCCAATCATTAAACGCGTTTTCTCAGAATGGTGTTTTTCAAAACGGTTTCCACTCTCAAAATAAGATTTTTGAAGATATCTAGATCCAATTTGGAGAGAACATTTATAAAGTCATCGCGCTTTGGAAGCTTTTATTTATTTTTTTTTTAAATCCCCCTATTCCCATGAAAAACTGTCGAAAAAAGGAACAAATTCGATACTTTTTGTTCAAACGCCGCTATTTTGTCAAATTTCAAGATAACAAAAAAGGCTTCAATAACGCGATGGCGACTTTCCTATAGATTAATACTCTTTTTGAAATTTTTGTTTTAAACTAAAATTACGGCAGCAATCGTGGACATCGTACTATAAGACTTTTTTACGTGCCATTTTAACAATTTATTTAACTATTATACACCCAATAAATAAACATAAAAAAATCATTGATCATGAATGAATTTATTTAATCAGTGATTTTTCGGTAGGTCACACTGAGACGATCCCTTAACCCATAGCTGCTAAGGAGTAGCTTCGGATTACAATAAAATATAGCATATAGCATACTTATATATATGGCACTATGTACATTTAAGTTTATCGCATATATGTACATATATTTATTTTTTTTGTCAAGACTTGAGCAAAACAATTTGGGGAGATGGGAAGCCATGGAAAGAGAACCAAATAATCTGCTGCTGAAATCACAAGATTAGGAATAAGATGATCTAACTTAAAATTCAAATTTACAAGCAAACGAAACATTCTTAGATGATTTGAAATGAAATGACTTAAACAAATGATCAAAATATTAGTTGGTAAAAAAATATTACTTCTTAAAGAAGAAATTATAAATAAAACTAAATATAGGAAAAAAGAAAAACTTCATTTAAAAACCTGAAGGTTATGTAAATGTCAAACGGCAGAAATGCTATGTATATATACACAATAAATATTAATATACAAGTATATATACATATAAGTATGTACATATATATTTACATAACGAGACGAGGCGTTTTTGTCATATTCGTCTGTCTTCAGTTTCGATCTGAAAATTTTCAAATGTCCTTCTCTTCCCAAGAAGATGCGCATTTGTCCAAACCCTCGATTTTCAACCACTATAGCATATAGAAGTCATAAACTGAACCAAATCGGCTTGAATGAAAACTTTTTCATTTGACGTGATATCTTTACGAAATTCGGCATAATTTTAAGGTAATGGTTTAATCTCCGAAGAAATTTTTCAGATCAAGTCACTGTAGCATATAGCTGCCATATAAGATGAATTTTTGGAATCAAGTTCTTGTGTAGAATCTGTTGCGTTCGTAAAGGCTGTTATATCTTCGGTGCAATCGAAGTTGACGTTTTTTTCTTGTTCTGTATGTCATTTCTTACGTATTGGTTTTTTCATTTAAAAATGCGAACAGTAAACAAAATTTCGGACCCATTATATTGCTCGTAAAATCATATTAACCAGACCTTAATAAATTTATGTTTATGTACGCCCTTGCTCGTAAAACAAAGTATGAAAATTGCTGCTCTTTTCAATATTTGTCACCATACACAAAATGTATAAACATACAAGATGTATGCACATACATACATATATGTATATGTACATAAAAATTTGATGATCATACAGAATGATCGATCGATCAAAAGTTTTGATCGACACGTTTTCGATCGCTTATCAACAAACGTATGTACATACATATACGAGTATACATATATCCGTATGTCCATTTGCGTTGATTTCTGCGGGTACTTCGGTTGTTTAGAACCAACTGGACCCCACACCATGTTTGCTTGATGTATGTTCCTATGTATGTATGTAGTATACTTATGAATCACTTTTTGATAATATGTGTTTATTTAATTATTTCTTATTTGCTCTTATTCTGTTTGGCAGTTTTTATACTTTGCACTTGGTTTTTTATTTTTTACACGCACTGTCGTACATGTTCACATGTATATACATATGTATGTAAGAGTGTATTGACGTACTGGCATGTGAGTGCGCATACTTATTGCCCTCTTGTTATTGTATGCTTATTTGGGTAGTGTTTTTCCCTTGTAATCTGGTATCTAAACACCCAGACCCAGCGTCGGTGGGAGTGAGTAGACACACACATTCATAGATCAATATACACATGTGGGCTATGCAGAGAACTCATTGTACGCCTAGTTTACTAGACACTATGTCGACTTTTTCTACGAATTGACCATAAATCAAACACAAATTAAATACTAACAACAATAAAATGTTCAATACGTTTATGCTATTGTTGTTGTGTTTGATGAATTTGTGGAAATAAAATTTGATTACATTTACATCTTTTTATTTGTAGCCAGTGAACTACTGTTTGGGTGTTGCCACTTTGTTTGCTTAACTTTGGCTTGTCAGAGATACGGACGAAACTTGAGAGGTGGTATTTTGGAAACAATATTTGCATTTTCCGACTTATCGAGCTCACAACTTCTTCGTAAAGTTTGACATTTTTGATGTGATACGAGTGCTATTTGTGTTATTTACAGTAACTTAAAATATTCTTCTCAACCAAAAAATGTTGCTAAATCGCAAACATTTTCATGCGATTATTCTTCACAAATTTCGGCGTAGATTATTTCATCAAGTGTGCATCGTTTAACTTATTTAGTTTCTGGTGACAAAGCTCCATCAAAGACTAGTGTTTATCGATGGTATGGTGAAATTAATCGAATTTTGAGAAGGTCGTCCAAAATCAGTTGTTGTTCCGGAAACTACGTTGCTGTCCGCAAATTCATCATGATTGAGACAACTATAGGCATTAGTGGGACCAGCATACATATATTCAATAATGCCTGACAATTTTCCACACAACTTGGTAATCGTTCAAAAAAGGCAGGCATCAATTGGTCGAGAAAAATGTTTAAAAAACATGACAACGGTGTTTTGAAACGCGTCTTTGACATACTGACAGCTGAATCGTGGATAAACGCGTATGAGCTCGAAGGTAAACAGCAGTCGGCTCTATGGCTCTTTCCAGATGGGTTGAATCCAACAAAAGTTTTTCGCGCACGAACCACATTTAAGCAAATTATTGCTCCATTTTTATGGAGAATAATACCGAACAGTATATTCTGATTGATACACAACCATTATTTGGCCAGTTGTCTCTCAAGAAATCTGGAAATCCAACTGCCGCAAACGGCTCACACTTCACGATGACAATGCGAGCTCTCACACATGGACTGATATTTGTAACTGCCTTTTTCAGCACTCCAAACATTGATTAAAGAGTCATCCACCGTATAGTCCTGACCCAGCCTGCAAAAGTGTATAAATCGTAGAGCATCTTGAAAAACAATAAATCGTTTTTTATGAATATTATCGGTTTGGGTTCTCATATCTCGAAATATTAAAGGCAACTCTCATATGTTATCAGCAAGACGAGCTGAGTCGATTTAGCCATAGCTGTCGGTCTGTCCATCTATATGTATATATACGCGAAAAAACCTCTCGGTTTTTGAGATATTGATCAGTGATTATAGCTGCTACACAAACTAAACGATCAAAATCAAGTTTTTGTGTAGTAACATTTTTATGTGTGGAGTGTATTCTAGTTTCGGAACAAACAAAGTTAACACTTTCGCTTATTTTCATTGAAACTTATAACTCTGCTCAAAGGTTGATAGTTGAAAAAACTCTCTACTTAAAAGTAGAGTAATATATAGTACCATACATTAGAGCGGGTTAATTTTTAGGGAGTCGAAATTATTCTAAACAACTCTACCTATGATTTTATGTATCTAATATCGGTTCAGCAATTTTTAAGACAAAGTTTTTTTTAGGGATTATTCAAATGTTTTCGTCAGTGCTTGAGATATTTGAATGAAATTTAATACATAGATGAATTTGATATTCTATTAATCTTTTGTCCAAAGCGGGCAGGATCGGAAAACTATAGCACATACATATCTCCCACACAACCGTTCGGCAAAATTGCTTAGAATGTTTCGTAGAACATTTCCCGCATACGCGATTTTACAAAGAAAAAAATGGGCCGGTTCTTAGTTTTATTGGTTTATGGGTTCGAATACCGCCTATTGAACGATATAGAAGACTATATAGGAATAAAAATCCATAAATGTTTATTTTAATTTTTTATTTTTATTTACGTAAATGTAAGTGAAGTTTCAATTTTCCGATTTAGTATTTTTTATGACTTACGTGGAAGTTGCCGTGCGCATCTCCGCTGAGGTGATCAGGTGTTTTGTGGCATTTAACAGCGGATATACGCGGATGTAAATGTGCCAGGCACAAACTCACACACATTTTAGGTCGAATGAACATGTATGCAGATCAGTCTTCCATATGTAATTATTAAATTGAAATACGTGGAAGTGTGTCTGGAAAGTTTTATGAATGTAAATTTTATGAATGAAATTTTTTGATGAGCGCCAACTGATCAAAACTCAATGAAATTCGCTTTTCTGCGAAATTAGCATTTCAAAATATGAAACATTTCACCTTCTTCACTTTTCACGAATTTCACTGAATTTGATGTATATATGTATAGTATATATACGTACATACATACATACACGTATGTTTGGCTGTAGTTGCTTAGGCACTTAATAACTGTTTGTATAATTTTGTGCGCCAACGCTAAATTACGGATCGTAAAGTGGCAACTGCACCTGGAAATGCACATGCACGTACTTACATACACACATATACACATGTATGAATGAATGTAAGTATGTAAGTATGATCGATAAATTGTTTATATCAATTAGATCAGTTGATTATAATCACAGATTTTTATTTCCATAGCTGTGTGATGTTTTTGGCGGGCGCTTGTCGGAAATGACGATGTCTGAGGGATGGTCATGCGAAGATCGCGAATACATACAGATGTAACAGGTGTACAATTTTCAAGTTACACCTTTGCATTTGTTGTTGGATGTGATAGTAGCGCATTTTATTTACCGTAGGCACACATATGTATGAAAAAGAAAAAACACACATGAAGATACTTCTGTTGTGCTGTTCTTGTACATACTTACATACATCCACACAGATATATGTACATATGTATGTACATACGCTCGCATGTTATTTTTAAAGACGCATTGTTTACACTGAAAATTGTAGTTGCACGCAATTTATTGCTGGTATGGTGTGATAAATCACCCGACGATGGGAGTTTAGTACGATAAGTATCTGGTAAATGATGTTGCGTATGGAAAACTAGCGCCATATCCCGCTGACACATTGAGATTTGAATTCAAAATCCAAATTTAATATTTTATACCCATTAATCCGGTGAAAATAGACCGAAATTGACAGTGAAGCACATATGTACTTCTACAAAGTATGAAAAATGTGTGAATATGTTCAAAACCTTAATAAAAATAACATACCATCCTTCATTGTTCCGATATGTGGGAAAAAATTTCATTGAGGTCAAAAATCAAAAAAGTTCTGGTGTAACCAAGCAATTCATACTATTGCTACTTACAGGGATCAAAATCGGGACAAATACCTCTTTTCTTCGCTATTGTTGTAGACACTGACCCATTTGCTTCACTTCCTTATCCAGTCTAGATAAAGCAGAACTAGCGGCGTGATTTTGAAGCCAATCAAATCAATATCATATACTTTTATAGAAGATGATATCTTCTCTATTTTGTTCTGCAGCTCGAATTATATTCTCAAGGATTAGATTGAAGAAATCGCACGATAGGAAGTCGCCTTGTGTAAAATACTAGGGATTGTTTCTCATGGAGGCTGAATTTCCCAAAAATTCATCAAGCTACCTGGTTGTCTCTGGATTGAAAAACCATCAATCAGATCGATATTGATGTGATAGACGGAAGAAAGGTCCCCAGTGTTTTAGACGTGCGTACGCTCTGAGGTCCTAACATCGACTCTGATCACTATCTTGTCGCAGTCAAGATACGCAACCACCTCTGTGTATCGATGTGTAAACTGACGATGAGCAATACCAAAAGCTCCGTTAGGATCGGGAAGCCTCTCCGAGTCGTTCGATACCAACGAGGTCTCAGACACGGCGACTCTCTTTCGTGCGACTTCTTCAATGATATGCAGGATGAAGATAAGATTCCTTTATTATAATAGGAGAATGGGAAAACTTTCGCTTCAAATATGCCAACACCATTCATTCCCCACCTTGCCATGTTCTCGCCGTGTCTGCGCCACAAGTTTACATATCTATATTTACTATATGCATATTATATAAATGCACACCTTAACTAGTTCTAGGTTACGCCAGCTTAGGCGCCAGTTAAAAGATGCAACAATGCTAATAAAATTCTCATAAAATTTGGCGCAAAAGCAAATGTTTCCTGCTACAAATTTATAATCAATTTATATGATGAAATGAGTCAACAACAAAATGCGGCGGCACGACTTGGTGAGTTGAGGCGCTGCCACACCAGCAGGCGCTTCAACTCAATCTCAATAAGTACGCCAAAAGGGGAGCAACCGCAGGCACCAAAGAAGAAGAAAAACACTAAAAATTTCAAAGATGAAATATTGGAAAACAGTTGAAAAAGGGGGCGCTGTATAAAAATTATGATGACGACCGATCAATAACGTTGCAACGGCAGAGTAGACGCGGATTTGTTTTGATTGACTTCGAGGCGCTGGCATGCTGACACCACAGACGTGCTGCCGCGCTTTGATCTTTGATTAACTCAAAAATTGCAAGATATTCGCCAACAATGATGATCGGCCCTGATTGCTGGTGCTGGTGGTGGCGCTGCGCCAAAGCGCCAGTGCAAACAAATGATCGTGACAGCAGAGCGGGTGAAGCGGCGTGAAGTGAGTGGAGAAGACGAAAACTTCCAATAAAGCATACTCTGTTTGTGTAGAAGTTGGTTGTTTGCAAAATTGTTTGCTTTTTGTTTTTTTTTTAATTTTTGCACATTTTTCCATCAGTACCGCCAGATGGCGCAGTGTAGTTTACATGCGCAAATAAAGTCTCTAAATCTCAAGTTATCAGTTTTATGAGGGCTGTTAGATAAGCCTACAAAGAGGTGACTTATTTAACTTGTCTGAAAATTGCGTTATCTGGAGGTCGGCAAAGTAGACCTCCGTAACGGCAATAAACTACTTATTCGACTAAAATTTATGCGCGGTGATAACTTTTTCAAGATTGGAAGTAGAAGGAAATTCCACGGGATGAAATTTGGAGTAGGCGGTTGATACATTACCCGCTCAAGAGCTAATGTGATCATTTTGGCAGTGACAAAGGTGACTTTCCGGTCAGCTGGTGAGTTTTCATGATTGAAGAGCACCCACCAAATGGTCTGCACATCGGCTCAAAAACTCGGTATGATCGTTTTGCCTTTCTCCAGTTAGTCGACGTACATCGAACCTTAGAACGTTGTCACCACCTAGCAGTCCGATAGAATAGCTTCGCCTTCTTCGCTTCGAAGCTGTTTCGACGATAAAGTCTACTATTTCGACTCATAACTGGAAGGCGTTCGGCTGAGAGTTTGGCAGCAACCGCGGGTATCGAGACTAAGTACTTATCTCACCGCTATCGTTGTAAAATGCCATATTTGATGAAATCATTACCGTCAAAATGTATGCAATAGTAATTCTAATCATTTCTATTTTAGTTATTGTTGTCTTTTTCTAATAGTTTACAGTTGCCTATTGCAATTTCGTTGCACCCACAGCACGTGTCTGTCGTCTGCACGACTTTGATCTCCAATATAAACGAATATGAACATACGACCGCGATCGTTACGCAGAGACGTCCTCATGGCTCATCGCGGTTTCGCATTTCGTCACTGTGGCCATGATGTACTCGAAACAAATATCGCGCACCATTCTATCCAGCTAAACAACCGTTATTTATTTTAATAGCGTAAGTTATTTGTTTATTCGGTTTTATTTACAAATCGTGTCTCCTCTTTCTATGTTCCAATCGCAATTTTCAGCAAGAGTTGTGCAGCGTTCTTTGTGAAATCGGTGATCGACGTAATCGTCGAACGAAACAAGTTTAAGCAAATACATATGTGTAATTATGAAAAGTTTTGCTTATTAACAGCATAACCATCAAAGAGCACATACAAATTTAAGATTGTGTGCGACGGCGGTTTGTTTAGGAATTCTCAATTTTTTTTTACAAGACATCTTAACGAAATTTGGCATTGATTATTACCCAGTCAACGCTATAATCTCCGGACATATTGTTCAGACAGGAATACTCAAGCATACTTATGTCTTTATGCCGTACGAAATGTTCTTGTGAAAGGTAATGTAGCTTCGGTGCAACCGAAGTTAACGTTTTTTTTTGTTTCTTCCCAATATAGTATATTAGTAAATCATCACATTTACAATTCCACATTGTTTAAAAAATGTCAGGTTGAAGTAGATCGACTTCGTCAATGCCCGAATTTATGTTATCTATACTACCAGAAGTGCGTACGCCCTGAGGTCCTAGCATTGACTCGAACCACTATTTTGTGGTTCCGCACCTACTTCTGAGTAGATAAAACACACGTCAACAAACATAACGAAGGTTCGACGTCATGAATCTGCAATCTCAAAAGACAGCCGAACAATTTTCTGCTCGACGGGCACTCCTGCTATCTGAGAGCACTCATCAGCAAACGAAACCATTGGTTTTCGGAAAATGCAAAAGAACAGCTTGTACAATGAAGAGGGCCGCGTTGCAGTGGAGAAAAAACCGACTAACTCGCAACGTTACAGTCGAACAGAACACGTGCGGGATGGGAAAGATAACGAGAGTTGAAGGGGAATGCGTGAGCATGAAGAGCTTGACAAGCTGGCCGACAGAGGTAATGCTCGAAAATCTACAAAAAAATGCGGCAACTAACAGAAGATTTCTAGATCGAAGCATACTCTTGTAGAACCCCCAAAGGTGATCTAGTAACCGATGCCTGGAGCATACTAAAATTATGGAGTGGCCACTTCTCTAGCCTGCGGAATGACAGTGAAAGCATAACGCCAGGAGAAGGCGAACCCGATTCTCCAATCGGTGACGATGGAGCAGACATTCCCTTGCCCGACCATGAAGAAGTTCGAATAGCAAATACCCGCCTGAAGAACAACAAAGCGGCGGGTGTAGATAAGCCTCCTCAACATTGCATATAAGGCTCCATCGAGCGTATTGTGCGAAAGATTAAAGCCCAACGTCAACAAACTGATTGGACCTTAACAGCGTGGTTTTAAATCAACAACTGACCAGATATCCACCATGCGCTAAATATTGGAAAAGACTCGTGAAAATAGGATCGACACAAACCACGATGTATAAACCTAGTATCCCCTGCAAAGCTAATACGGTTATATAAACTGACGTTGAGTAACATCAAAAGTTCCGCCAGGATCGGGAAGGACCTCTGACAAGGGGACTTCCCATAGTGTGACTCCTTCTACCTATTGCTGGAGAAAATTGAAATTGAAAAGTAAAATCCTTTCCCGATGAATAAAGACTAAACTCTATAAGTCACTCCTCATACCCCTCCTGCTGTATGGTGCGGAGGCATAGATCTGATAAGTTGGCCTTCAGAGTGTTAGATAAAAAGGTTCTACGGAAGATTTATGGTCCTTTGCGCACTGGCAACGGTGAATACCGCAGTCGATGGAACTATGAACTGTACGAGATATACGACCACATTGACATACATATGTATGTAGTTCAGCGAATTAAGAGACAGCGCCTACGCTGGCTTGGTCATGTCGTCCGAATGGATGGAAATTCTCCAGTTCTTAGAGTATTCGTATAACATATTGCTGATATGCAAACTGGTGTATCAAAACGAAGCCAAAGGTTTTTCTATACGCGTTTATGCTATTGGAAGTGCGCCTGTTAAGGGTATTATAGCCTCGGCGGAACCTTTTTCTGTTTTTCATAAATTTCATCATATTTTCACATATGAAATTATTGCATATTATTTCTAAATTTATATACTTAGTCTACTCTTACATCGCAAGATAATTTATTAACAGGCTGAAAATGCGCAACTCCCAAGTCGTCTGATTAATTCTTCGCAACTTGCCACAACCGACTGGCGCCAATGCCCACTTACACTTGCACATGTGTGCATTGGCTCCCATGGCGTTTATTGAAGTTTTAAACAAACTGAAATTGCTTTTCAAATATAAGCAAAAATTATCGCTCATTATAAAAATACCGAAAACAAAAACAAAAACAAGAGAAGAGCACATGATTATGACCTAACTTTAGCACATTTATTATCTAATCGATCGATGTTGATGCAGCAGCCTCACATTACTTACCTTATTATCACATTTACCGCCGACTGCACTCCCGTACACACCCACACACACGCGCGCATATTCAAAGAAGGAATGTAAACAGTGAAGCGCGATGCACGCCGCGCACTTGCAACCGGCCCACGATCGGCGATGCTGCGGCACGCCGGCGTCTGTATCCCACCAGGCGAAATGTTGGATTTATCGCATCGGAGGGTGGTCGCATTGCGTCGAAAACACTTGAAACTGGGCGAGACATTTGCCATTTACCAGCCAATTCGGGCAGATGATGAGCGTCAGTGGCAGAGCCTACTGCGTGCCCTCAATGCCGTTAATGGCTAATGTTGCCACCTTCCCCACCCGCCAATTGCAGCCACTCACTTACAAATCCACCTAGGTTTAGTTGCAGTGCTTTGTTGGCAGCACAGCGTGTTGTCGTGGCAATGCTCGCCCGACCTGTGCGTGCGAAATTAGGAAGTAACAATTAGCGAATTCACTGCTTCCTTCTGGCTGTCTCAGCGTGGCATACATACATATGGGCGAGTTCTTCTAATCCTCAATGTGTTTTCGCATTCTTCATTCCGCTTAAGGCGTTACGAATCCATCAACTGTGGCATCTCCTCTGATCACCAACACATGTGGCTCGCGCGTATGACGCTGATTAACGGACCCGGGTTGGGCAAAAGGAGCTAACGCTAGCGCTGCATATTAATCTCTTCGACATGTTTGGGATTTGCTTTGGGCCGTGCGTTGGCTTGGCTCGGCATTGACTGCCGCTCACACGGAAAAGCCAAAATATCAATGTACTTGGATGTGTGTGTGCGCTTAACACATGGTGTTGCCAATATTTATTCTGCTTAAATATATACATACATACAGATATGCTTCAACGCAGTCTGCAATGTATTCAATATTGACCGCTGGCAGTGATTACCCTTTACACTTTTGTTGTTGTTGCTACTGCTGCTGCGTGCGCGGACAATGACAAATTGTGAGTTGTGGGCTTCTCAACAATAGCACTTCAAATTCTTCATATTCCTGTTTTGTATTTAACATTCATTCACAAAAATGCTAAACCCCTCAGCAATTCACAAGCGCACGCACAATAGCACAGTAAACATGTATATATGTACACAAGTACATATACACATACATATATTTATGCTGATATCTGCATAACCAAATGCTAAGTGTTTGACTGTGCTCATTTGTTGAATGCAAGCAGGAAGTTTATTTAAATTAACTACCAACGAAAATATCCAATATACGCTGGCGGCTGGCCGCTTAACACCGCTGGTGGTCAAATGAAAAAGTGTGGCACAGCAAGCGGAAGAATAAATTCTCAATTGCCACATCACATGCACACACTGCTACATAATTATATGTATGTAAGTATGTATATGTCTATATATAAGTATATACATATACATACATATATTAAGGTATTTTTTATAACACTGTTCGAAGGTGAGTTAACGGTAAATTATGAATTCCATTAACACCTTTTATGGCAAATGTAATTAGTGTAAATATTGATGAGAAAAAATTAATTAATGAAGCACTTCATTTATATAAGTTACAAACTCTTGTAAGATTCAGATAAGCAAAATTTAAATTTTCATGGAAATCACAAAGCAGATTTGAGATGGCATTCCTTCACCGAATTTTGTTTCACTCTCTTATTCAAGGCGTTTTTGGCTTTATATCCTGTCACAATCTCTTTTATAAAAAAAATCATCTTTATCGGGACGAATTGAGCTAGAACGCGTTTCAAACCCAAAATATTCACCAAAATCATTGGAATAGACTCCTTCACTTTTTAATATTTTGATCAATTGCAGAATTTCGTCATTAAACTCGTACATCTAATATCGAATGCTATATTCGCCGTTGACGATGCCCAAAGGACCGTAGATCTTTCGCAGAACATTTCTCCCGAAAATTCGTAAAGTCGTCTCATCAGATGTTGTCAACGCCCATGCCCCTGCACCAAATAGCAGGTCGGGAATAATGAGTGACTTATATAATTTGGTATTTGTTTGTCGAGAGAGGACTTTACCTTTAAATTGCCTACTCCATATACTTACATATATTATAACTGTCAACAGTGACATGGGAGCCAAGCCACGAGTGCGACGACTGTTTGTTTGATGACAGGAGATATTTCGTCTTGCCCTCGTTCACTGTCAGACCCATTTGTTTTGCTTCCTTGTCCAGGCTGATGAAAGCAGAACTAACGGCATGGGTGTTGAGGCCAATGATATCAACATCATCGGTATACGCCAGTAGCTGAACACACTTATAAAAGATTGGACCTGCTCGATTAAGCTCTGATAGGGAGCCGCCTTGTCTGAAACCTCGTTTGGTATCGAACGGCTCGGAGAGGTCCTTCCCGATCCTTACAGAGCGTTTAATGTTGTTCAGCGTCAGTTTAGACAGCCTTATTAGCTTTGCGAGGATACCAATTTCAGAAATAGCGAAATAAAGACAGTTCCTTGTCGTGCAATCAAAAGCACGAAGAGATGGTGAGTGTCGATCATCTTTTCACGAGTCTTTATCAACATTTGGCGCATGGCGAATATCTGGTCTTGATTTGCCTGCTCTAAAGCCACACTGATAAGGTCCATGTTGTGGAGACTTATACCACGGTAGTTGGCGCAGAATTGTTTCTTCCATAGTTTTAGTATGATCGAAGCATCGGTTACCAGATTACCTCTGGGGGTCCATCAATAGTATGTTCCGGTCTTGAAACCTTCTGTTAGTCGTGGCATTATTTCGGCCTCACTTTTTTTTCTGTCTGCAAATGCGTCTCGCTTCCCTCTTCAACTCTCGGTATCTATCCCATCCCGCACGTGTTGTGGTCGATCGTAACGTTGCGAGGTAAGCAGCCTGTTTTTTCTCCACTCTGACACGGCACTCCTCATTGTACCAGCTGTTCTTTTGCCTTTACTTCGAAGGCACTATTCGTGGAATTTTATCCCGTTATTTTAATTGCTTCTTGATTTGTTCATTGAAATGTAGGGAAGCCGGAAAAATGCCACATTCCACATTTGGTTAAAATCGGTTGAGTCGGTCCAGAGAAGTGGGCAGAGCCATACCCACCTTTTGTCTAATTTTGACCCCGGCTCCTTTGCAGCCTTCTCATACCACCTCCGGGGTAAAATTTAATGTCTCGATAGAAATTGTGCTAATATCTGCGACAGCGGATTTGGTTAATGTAACTTCAGCGGTTTGGAGATATGTATGTACATATGTATACAGTTGTATATCTTAATTTTGGGTTGAGTTATGGTACTCTATACGTTTTCGGTTGATGGCATTTTGTGGGCGTAATACCGAGGTCTACACCAATTCCATTCATATTACTTACTAAATAATTTTTAACAAAGTTTGTTCAATGAAATTCGCTAGACATTTTAACTAACATAAACACAAAGACAGTTGGGGAGGCGGAAATTACTATATACTGATATATTGGGATATATATTCAGCCTGGACTGATTAGAAAAACTTTTTTCGTATCATCTAATATATAGACTTCTTAGCACTGTTAATATTTTGAACACAGATGTATGTACTTTGAGCAAAAAATAGTAAAGCTTTTTAATTTAAATTTCGCAGGAAAACTCGTTCGTTCAAATATTGTTTTTTTTTTAGATTGGTATTACTGTCAGAGAGTTCTGTGTTAATCTACGCTGAGCATAAAGTGCATTCGGCGATTTTTACGATGAGAGAAATTATTCAACAAGGAAATTCCATTAAATTTTGTCCGCGGAATCAAATTTTTTGACGCCGAAACGTTCATAATGTTGGAAAAAGCCTTCGGGGATAATTTTTTGTAGCGAGCCGGTGGTTTTTATTTGGTACAAATTTTTTTAATCGAGCCGAGAACGCTTTGAGGACGAACCACGTCCAGGACGGCCATCAGCATCAACTGATGATCGATACGCAAATAAAATGGAAGAATTGGTGCCTGAGAATCGACCGATTAACAGTCAGAGATCTTACTGGCATTGTTGCAATATTTGAAAGTTCACTGAAGCTAATTTGGGCTTAAGAAAAGTGAACGATTGGTCCCAAATTCACTAAATTTTTTTCGAAAAACCGCGTCGTATTATTACTGGCGATGTATCTTGAATCTATGCTTGCGACCTGGAAGCGGACGACCAATCGAACGAATATCGTGGCAAAGGTGAGCCGAAGCGGAAAAAAACCACGTCACAGCAGGTCAAAAATCAACGGTTTGTTGACAGTTTTCTTCGATTTTCGAGGTGTGGTGTCACAGGGTGAATGTCAGATGGTAAGTCTTTCATTCAGCAGCGGTCATGTTTCGAGGTGATAAGATAAAATCCGATTACTTGATACATATGTATATGTTATATGTATTGATATTGAACAAATTAGCTTGATCAAACAGATTTGTGGCCAATCAACGCGATAACAACACAATAGCCATATGCTGAGAGATATCTTCCCCCACCAACATATTATGCGTATTTGCGTGCTATGTGTTGCTAGCAACAAAAAATGTTTTCCAAGTTGTTGATTGCTTGTTCATAATTCAATAATATTGCCGTTATGTTGTGGCGTTTCATTTCAATGATAACTCAGTTGTCGATTGCAATGTTGTTCAATCAATTGAAAGTAAATGAATTGAGCGATAAAAATTTCTCTGTCGATACATGTTTCCTACCACACCCTTCACACAATCACCGATCCGACATGTGTTGTGCTCACCCATTTATTACATAATATTTAACAGAGCCCATTATTGCTGGCAACATTTTTATTTATGTACATATACATATGTATATGTGTGTTTGTGTATATATAAACAGATGAAGTTATTTCTCCACACACATAATTTTACCGTAAGAAATCGTAAATATCCAATAACAACAAGCAGTGGACGTTTGGTACACCCATAAAAAAGCTCAACAATCTGATTACCCGGCAATTAGTTTGAAATTCCAAATAGTTTTCAACTCTAAGCTGTTACTGCTGTTGTTATTGTTGCTGTTCATATTGTTAGCGCGTAAGTGTGAACGCATCATTATCACACGCCTGATTTATGCGCACGGAAATCGCAGACTTTTGGACGCAGCATGGGTTGTCTGCCACAACAACACCAACACAAACACCAACAACAATAGCAACTGCAGCATCTCAACCTCCTTTCGCCCGCCCCCTAACTGCAGTTCAGCGTGACTACTTCACACATACACACAAGCCCAGCGCTGTTTGGTTAGCAGCTGACAGTGTGGCTGGAGTTGGCGCTCCGCAGCTAGACGATCTGTCTGTCGGCCCAAAGCGCCCAAGCAATGTTGCCCACAAGCAAGCGTAGATATCTATGTGAGTATATGTGTGCGTGAGCGTATATAGGAAACGCGTTGAGTTATAAGCGCAGCAATTAGTTGCATTGGCAGCGGGGTGTTGGCGACGGTGTCGGCGGCGGTGGCGCATGTTATTGGCAAGTGCCGGCAATGAATTTAATTTATGTGTATTTTAATTGAAAACAAATTAAACGGCACATCATTGCCACCTCAGAATTTATTTCATTCGTTGTTGCAGCATATTTTCATATGTTAATGTGCGTGTTTGTATGTATGTATGCGCCTATATTTCGGTGTTGTAGCGCCCTTCTTAACACCCATTTGGCAGCTAATCAAGCGCGCGCTCAGCCGAATGAGCGATGGCTGCTTCATTTTCGAATAGATTTCACTTTCCTCATCAGACATGCAGTCAGCCAGCTAGCAGCCGCGCTAGCCATCCAGTTAATGTCTTGCCATTTTCAATTTCCATTTTCCACTCCATATGCGATTTTCTCAATTTCTCACTCGCTTGCTGCCTTTATGTCTGTTTTTATAAATTTGGGTTAAATAAACAAATATATTTTGGTTAAGTTGTAGCTTCACGAAATTGTGCAGATTAATGCTCGAATGCAGTAGCGGGAAGTTGTGACTCGATGCAGAGCGATAATAGCAACTGTAAAATTCAATTATACCCCATCGTATTGGTTTTCGGTTTTATTGTCACATTGTCAACTACAGAACAAGAAAAGTTAACTTCGATTGCGTCGAAATTATAATACCCTTCATGAATGCTTAATATTCCAAATAAACACTTGATTTTGATTAGTCAGTTTGCTTACCAGCTACATACATACTTATGTATATGTTAAAGTTACTCGATTTCTTCGTTGCCTTAAACATAAAAACATGCCAAATTTGGTGAAGATATTATATATAAAAGAGCTTTCCATGCAAGCACTTGTTTCGATCGTACAGTTTGTATGCCAACTATTTGTGGCTTCTCTTGAGGCGAAAAAGACGGGTGCAAAATTCTAGATCACTATCTCAAAAACTGAGGGACTAGTTCACTATATTTACACAGACGGACGACGAACGGTCAAACGCGCAGACAGACGGACATGGCTGGTCATGCTGATTACTTATACGTACATATACAAATGTATATATATCCTTTATAGGTCCTCCGACGTTCCCGTCGCCACCCAGTCGAATTGGGAATTATGATTTCAATATTCTTCTTCTTTATTGACGCTTGCCAGTCGTTCTATCTTTTCGCCGTTTGGCGCCAATTGGCCATTCCAAGAGTAGCCAGGTACTACTTCACTAGATCTTTTCAACGAAATGGAGGTTTTCTTCTTCCCTGCTTCCCCGGTGGGTACCGCGTCGGTTACTCTCAAAGCTGAAGCGTTTTCGTCCATTCTAGCCATGACCTAGCCAAGGTAGCCGCTGTCTGTTAATTCGCTGAACTAAGTCAATATCGCCGTATGTCTCGTACAGCGCAAAGGGCCATAACCCTTTCTCTCCAAAACTCGTAGATCGACTCATCAGATGTGTAGTCATCATCCATGCCTCGGCACCATTTAGCAGGACGAGAATGATGATGGACTTGTAGAGTTTGGTCTTTGTTCGTCAGAAGAAGACTTTACTTTTCAATTGCCTACTCAGTCCAAAGTAGCACCTGTTGGCAAGAGTTATTATGCGTTGGATGACATTGTTATGAGTCTCAAATGGCTCGGAAGGGTCCTTCCCGATCCCGACGGATCTTTTGATATTGCTCAGCATCAGTTTACAGAGCTACGAGTATATAAGTTTCGCGGGATACCAAATTAAGACATAGCGTTAAAAAGATAGCTCTTTTTCGTACTATCGAAAGCGGCTTTGAAGTCTTTTCCAAGAACCTTCCTTGCGATCGCCAGTATTACCATAGTAAAAAACGCCAACAAGATTCTTAAGTCTCTATCTGACAGCATTTAGAACGAGGAAAAAGAAACGTTGCAGGTCATTTTCAAGGCAGTCGCTAATATGCTCACCTGGATGTAGAAGAATGCAGCTGAAAAATCTAGACATTTTTTAGAACACCGCACTCGTGGCAATCTCAGGACGCCTCTTGATGTTCCTCATCAAAACCCTACATAGTGAGGTGCGTATACTTTCGGTTAAGGAACTTATGTAATTCACTCCTCTATAAGTCGTCATCTGTTTGGAGCGGAAACGCCTTCAAACCATTCAACCCATTTTTCCTACAATACATTGACGACCCACAGCGATTTACCGATGCAATTTTGGACACGATAAACTTTAGACGTACTCGGAACGCCGTTCACGCTGGAACTATTAACATTTTAATTGATTGGCGTCCTTAGAGTCGAAAGAAGCCCATCCCCGACAGTAAGATGGAAATGCCGTGTAAACCAGTGGTACTATAACATGTTATACTCCAATTTTTCCAGAATAGATCTTGGCATACATAAACATACATACTTATGTCCAGCATAAAAAGCATCACCGCATGACACTAGCCATACTTTCCTTTGGTCCGATCCGTCCTAACAGCTAGTTCCAGGTCATATTCCTAAGTGATTTCGATGAATCCCAAATAAAGAGGTACTCGCTGCAAGAACAAAATTTACATTGATTCCCGTCGGAAGTTTTATGAACGTAACCTAATTTGAAAAAAAAAAAAACAGAAAAAACTTAATTTCACAAATAAAGTAGATAAGAACATAATTTTGATCGGTCAATTTAAACGACAGCTATATGCTGTAGTGATTCCGACCAAAAACTATCTTCTGGGGAAAAAACGGACGTGTGCAAAATTGCAAGATCGATATTTCAAAAACTGATAAACTAGTTCGCGACACAGAGGGACGGACAGACAGACCGACACTGCTAAATTGACTCAACTCGTCACGTCATATTTTATAGGGTCTCTGACGTTACTTTTGGGTGTAAAAAACTTCATGGCAAACTTCAGATCAAGGGTATAAAATCTAAAGGATTTCGATACAAAGGAATTTTTTGTCTCAAAATAATCTTTTTTTTGGCTTTTATTAAGGCATCCGGAGGCACTGGGGGCCACTGGCGATTTGAAAATTCCAAATCTGTAATTTCTTTGTACCGTAGATCAAACAAATTTGAAATCTTTGGACAGTATGCTTACATAAAAAGAGGGTTACACATATTTAAAAAAAATCCTAGCTTTTAATCTACATATTTAAATATTAGAGTCAAAGATTTTAACAAAATCTAAAAATTTTGGCATTTCGAATATTTCGATGCTTTTTCTGCTGACTACCACAACATTATCTACCAGATAACATTTGCTTCTGCAATATTTTCGACAGCGAGCTTTCTCGCGCTCCGCTCAGCAAGGCACGCGTATTTTGGATTATTATGGTTTATGGCCATGTAATATCTACATTGAGTGTAAGAAGATCGGTTACACCCGCAGTGCGACTACTTGGACTTTGTTTGTTATGATTTTCTTATAGCCAAGACATCTGTTGTTGCCAATTTCACAACAACGAATGGGCTTCCCTGTGGCCACGCGCTTTACTTGTTGTTAATATTGCGCTCATTTACAAACACACACCTATAATTGTATGTAAGTACATATGTATGTATGTGCATATGTGTAATTGTTTTCGTTTTCCCGTTTTTCTGTTTGATAAAACGTTGCATATGGCTGCGTCGGTGATAGAATGCAGTGCCTCGTTCCAGCGCCGCTTCGGTGCGACTCCATTGGAACTATGTTTACAATTCTATTGGAATTTCGCCTTCATACTTGCCATCGCCTTCGTAGACAAACGAACGCCAAAAAATTCGTTTATTAGAAATTTTCCACACACACACACATACACATCAGCATCCAATCCCATTAGCCCACTGACCACCATTAATGTCTCTGCACCAGCCTGCACTCACACTCGCAGATAATTGCGATTTCCAGCAGCTTTCTTACATTGCTTGGGCAATTAAAGAGATTTATGTTCGAAATTTACAGTTATTATAAGCATTGAATTGCCGATTTCAATGCATTGCAATTTTGAAAATATTATATTTTGAATGAAAACATGTTTGGAAGTGGCTCTGTAAACAAGGTGGGAAATTTATTTTGTAAATTGCTTATACATAAATAAGTACCTATGTGTACATGCACACATACATACATAATGTAAATATTCCGCATTGACAATGACAAAAGGGTCAGCACAGTGGGTGTAAACAGTCGCGGACCGCTATAAAAGAAAATGAAGAAGAAAGTTTTCATAAGCTGACTGCGAATCGCAAAAGCTTAGAGAGTGACGAATCGAACAAATGTTTATTATGTAAGTACTCTAAACCGACATAATCGGATACGGACAGAATAGCTACTATCTTATCAAACAAGGTGAGTGGATGAGTACCGATCTGCGGGCGAATATGATATGACAACTCAAGAACATATTCCTTACTTAACGGGTTATTTGAGCTATTTTTTGAAAAGTGCCTTACAAAGGTTTTTTCTTCTTTATTGGCTTAGACATCGCTTACACAGTTATAGCCGAGTTTACAACAGCGCCACTCGTTCTTCCTTTTCGCTGATTGGCTGTGACTTGTAGAGTTTGGCCTCTCTTCGTCGGAATAAGACTTTACTTCTCAATTTCTTACTCAGTCCGAAGCAACACCTGTTGGCAAGAGTTATTGGATTTCAAGGCTGGCATTGTTATTGGTGTTAATGTTGGTGCCAAGATAGACAAAATTATCTACAACTTCTTAGTTATGACTGTCAACAGTATCATTTGCATACGCCAGCAGCTGTGAAGTCTTACAGAAGAGTGTACCATCTTTATTTAGCTCTACAACTCGTATTATTTTCTGCAGCAATAAATTTTAAGAAGTCACACGATAGAGAGTCGCCTTGTCTGAAATCTCGCTTTTTATCGAACGACTCGAAGAGGTTCTTCCTGATCCTGACGGAACTTTCGATGTTGCTCAACGTCAGCTTGCATAGCCATATTAGTTTTGCGGAGATACAAAGTTCAGTCGTAGAGGCATAAATGCAGCTCCTTTTCGTGCTGTCAAAGGCGGCTTTGAAATCAACGAAGAGGTGGTGTCTGTCGATCTTCTTTTCACGGGTCTTTTCTATGATTTGGCGTATGGCAAAAATATGGTCGATTGTAGATTTTCCAGGTAGAAAGCCATACTGATAATGTCCAATTAGTTTACTGACGGTAGGGTTCAGTCTTTCACACAGATTCTCTCTTTTTGTGGATTGGACAGAACACACTTAAATTCTATTCGTAGGGCATACTTTTGTCCGACCATATTCTCCAAAGGAACTGTCGCCTGTTCCTTATCAGTTCTTCATTGCAGTATTTGATATCTCGGCCGGCGATCCATCTGCCCCGCCGCCTTATTTACTTTCAGACGTGCAATGAAACGTTCGCTCCATCATCATCGATTGTGGAATCGGGTTCATTATCTCCCGATGTTCTACTTTCACTGCCATTCAGCAGGCTGGAGTGTTCCCTCCACAATTTTAGTATGCTATATTCACTACGACACGGCACATAAGCTTCAATTTCCGGCATCAAATAGTCGGTTATCATGGCGCGATAACGGACGCCATTGACGGTTATGTTCTCACCGGCTTCAATTTTGAAGAAATATGGACCGTTGATTCAATCGGCCCACAAACCACACCTAACCGTGGTTTTTATTCTGGATAAATGAAAGTTCTTGAATGTCTTCAGGTTGCTTTTCGTCACAAATTCGACAATTATGCTAGTTTACACACCCATTGAGCCAGAAAAGGGCGTTATCGCTGAACAAAATTTGGCTCAAAAATATTGAATCTTTTTGAAACTTTTCAAGAGCCCTTAGATTGAAGCAATGTCATTTGGGAAGATCGAGCGGCTTCAGTTCTTGCAAGTATTTTGTACGCTTTCAATTTAAGATCTCGACGAAAAATGCGCCAAGTCCTTCCATACATCAATCCTAGTAGCTGCGGACGACGCCGAATAGCACTCAGTCTGGCGTGGTCTATTCGGCCGAATATTATACGTAAAATACATACTATATATATATCTATATTTCCAGACTACATATTTAATATTGTAGGATAGGTGTTTTTCGTAAAAAGCGGTCCGGAAGATCTTCTCGCTCATCTTAGGCTCAAACTAACTGGCTCAAACAAAACTAAATGCCATTTCAATAAATTTTCCAAGCTTATTTGAAATAAAAGTTCTATATCACCAAAAAAGGGTAAAAAGGCAGCTTCCATCTATCACATTGCATTACAGAGTAATTTCTAAAACTTCTTTCTAAGCTTGGTTGCATTCCCACAATTAAACCAGGCTAATTTGAGGTTAAATTGCTACACATACGAGTATTCTTTAAAATACCGTTATATTGTATGAAATACGGTAAGTTCTAATAAAAGGAAAATTATCTAATATTAAAAGTTATTTATTTATTTATTCATTATTTTATTCAATTATAGTGCCTACATACATACATATACACACAATCTCCTATATATAGAGACCTTTCTCCTTGCCCATGTGTGAAGTTATATTGCCCAGCGTGCGAAAATTTAAGAAATTTCCCATATTTTTCAGCAATTTCCACTAAAATAATTGTTTGCCATTGTTGTTTTTGTTGTGATTGCTGCTGTCAGCATTGGTGGCAATAATGTTTGCTATTGTTGTGGCTACTACTGTTTGCTGTTGCTGCTACCGCTGCCGCTGCTGCTGTTGAAAGGTGTAAATTGTGTACTTGTGCTAGGTAGTAAAAATAACACAACAACAACAACAAGAATAATAATACCCAAAACAAACAACAACAGCGAGCATTGAAATCAACCAGTGTGATGAACAAGCATATCTCAAGCGTCCAAGTTGTTGCTGTAAAAACGTGCTGGCAGTGGTGGCACTGGTACTGGCAGTTCCAGAGTTGTAGTTGTTGCTTGCATAAAATAAATATTTAAATATTTTTCGTATAAACATTTGTGGTGTTATTTCTGAAAATATGATGTTGATTAAATACTCGCACATTATTTCGAGTGTAAATTGTTGAAACAGCAATGCCATCACACTAACGTCAACAACACCACAGCGAATAACAAAAGCAGCAACAACAATAACAAGAAAAACAGCTAGATTGTTGACAGGGTGTGATGGAATTCAAATATTTGAAATATTCACACCGCAGCACAGCTGATGCATGGCGAGCGTGATTTTCATTTGTTCCTCTCGCGCCTTCATGCAGCCATTCATTCATATTTCTTTGCATATAAATTTCTACAAATGCCACCGCAACCACCATTCTGTCTACACTCGGCTTGGCCAGACGTGTAGGCACCGCTCAGCAGATGCACAGTGATGTACGTATGTATGTAGATATGTGGGCATAGCAAACATTGACACTCACATACAAATATATACACATACGTGATGTAGTAAGTATATTTGTTGTGCAACGACACACCAGCGCTCATGTCATGTAACCTGACGCATTTCCTAATTGCTCCCTAATTGTTAAATGGGCAGCGCCTTGAAAGACAGCAACTTCCTGAATGCGTTGTTTTTGTTGTATTTGCACCGGGGACGCAACTGGGTCATTTGAATTTTCTACGCGGTCGGCTTGTTTTCAAACAAGCCCCGAGGAAATGTACACCACAGCGGGGCGTGTCCAAAGTGGCTAAGTGGTGGTCATAATTCATCCCTTTCGCCTGCTCACGGGACACTGTAAGCGAACCGGCGGGGTGCCCGCTTGAGTTTAACTAGCAAACCCAGTTTAGGCTATGTCGAGTTTAAGGTTTTTGAAAGTATAAGGCGTGTTGGTTAGCCTAGTTCAACTATAAAAATTAACGTAATAAGTAAATGCAATGTAAATCGATACTTTCTTCCTCTTCTTTTTGTCGCATACTTGGATTTTTAGGCAGTAAGAAGATTGACGTAAAACTTGTTTCTATTCTCGCAATTTTGTGAGAATACAAAATGTCTAAATAGTTAAAACTTGGATATTTTGTCCAAGCACTGAGAGCCTACCTCCTTCTATGTTAGCATCAGACGACTTTGTATTAATTTCAAAACTGAAACACTTGCTATCATTTAGCTTTCCTCTGTGTTATGATGTGCTCATATACGTTGTTGTACAATACATTATCCGTTTCCATCGCATAAAGATTTAAAATTATAATTTTCGTGATCCTCACAACCTTAGAACATTGCTGGTCTTAAACGGATATAATTCCGGGTCCATTTCGGTTATAAAAACCAGATTGTCGTTAAAACAGATATTGCCATCGTGTTTTCTGATCTACTTCTATATTTTATTTATTAAGTCTTCGTTGACTGTGGCACCCGAGCGATGCAGAAAGCGGTCTTGCCAGTAAGTAGTACTACAACTACCGCTACCTGCTCCAGTTGTAATGCGAATAGCTGTGTCCGCTGTGTGGAAACAGCATCGCATTCTACAGACGTTTGGACTGATATCCCAACCCGCTTTATGTCTACATTTTTCTCCGTACTGAGTTTTGACTTCGGTGCCTCTACATCTAGCTTTCTATACCTACCGCCAGCCACCTCATTAGTAATGGCTGTTGTATTCCCCCTTTCACCTCCTTCTGACGTTGTATATAAAGTAAACCACCAAAAGAGGGGAAATACATCAGCCATCGCTGGATGACGAATGCCTGCAATGTCAGGACTCAGCCAACTCAAGGAAGCTTGACACCACGCCATTACATACATATAGCGGTATCCATTGCCCAGTCGATACTCAAGCGAAGAATACAGCTGAGTGCAAATAAAATAAGCGGACAATTTATTCCAATAAAACATCTTTTTAAGTTTCAACCACGAAGGAAGTCGGAATCGCTGCACAGTGGAGGAGATTTTTTCAGCGCCGTCGGTGATCGCGTGTAACTCAAAAATATGTACACTCAGTCTTTTTTTTACGCGATCTCTTTTTACGCTATTTCACTTTAACGCGGTTATTTTTGCAGCGCAAATTCCTTTTTTTACGCGAAATTCTCACTTTAACGCGATTGCTTGTTTTCGTTTTTTGCTTGTTTACATATTTTTACGCGTAATAATTTTTGAATATGTTGGCGCACCCTAATAGTGTGTGGATATTGGATATTGACACCGAGATAGACGATCATCCAATTAAAGCAGAGACGATTAAGCAAGGTTTTAAACTTGCAGCAGAATAGGAAAATTATTTTGTAGCAAATGATACTGATGCCGAACGTGCACGAATTTTTCAAAAAGAATTGAGTCTCTGTATTTTAAGATATAAAGAACTACATCGGAATTTATTGGGTCCAAAAAGAAGCATTCAAACAAAATTAACTGAATTGCACCATAAATTCAGTTAATTTTGTCAGTCGGAGATGCTTAGTCAATCAGAACATCAATCCATAGTTCATACTATTCATATATCAGCGCCGGCCATCAAAATAAGCGGCTAAGAATAATTTCCACTACGGATAATGACAGTGATTGAACAGCATTCAACGGTTTTTTTTTTCAATAAATCTACCTATTTTCTATTTCCTTCTCTTTTATATATGGTTTTTGTTTTGTATTTTTTATTTTGTTATGAATGAATAAATCATATGTATGAAAATTGAAACTGATTGTATTGTTTTTTTGAATATTTTTTTGCGCGCATATTTTGTTATACGCGATAGTTTTTTATATTCGGAACCAATTCGTCAGTTAATATAGGAAAACTAACCATTTTTACGCGATTTTTTTTTACGCGATTAGTGCCAGACCCAATAATCGCGTAAAAAAAGGACTGAGTGTAAAGTTTTTTTAAGAATTATTACTTTGTGTTCCCTCAACTGCAGTTAGAGGAAATTTTCTTTAACTGAAAACTTTTGACTGCCAACAATGACGAGTGATCAGGAAGGCAATAAAGAAGCAAAGTCCCCTCTCGACGAACAAAGACCAAACTCTACAAGTCACTCAACATCCCCGTCCTTCTACATGGTGCAGATGCAGAGACGATCACAATATCTGATGAGTTTTCGGGAGAAATGTTCTGCGGAAAATTTATGGGCCTTTGCACATTGACCACGGTAAATACCGCTGAAATACGACGATATTGTCATACAATAAGAGAGCGGCTACACTGGCTAGGTCATGTCGTACGAATAGATGAAAACAATCCAGCTCAATTCGACGCAGTACCCGCCGGGGTAGCAGAGGAACACATCCACTTCGTTGGAGAGATCAGATGGAGGCTGCATCTCGAATTGGCGTCAAATTGGGTAAAAAGAAAAAACGACTAACGCGCTATTGTTAACTCGGCTAGAAGGAAAAAGAAGAATTCCCATCTCGAAAATGTGAAAAAACGTTAACTTCGGCTGCATTGAAGCAATAAACCCTTCACACTTTCGTTTTTTATATCAACTATATATTCTTATAAAAAGCTATATCTGTAAACTTAGCCAAACCATTGATACCTTCCAACATAAATTGGTTTGATAGTTCTTTCCGCGTTGCCATCTTCTTTGATAAAAACAACCTTGAAGTGGAATTAAGGTTACTTATTAGGCAAAATGATCTTTTATATAAATGTGTATATTGGTTTAATCGGTCATTTTCTATTGCAGATATATGCTATAATGGTCCGATCTATATAGTAATATATTCGGATATTATACCATAACATTATCTTGTACAATAATGCATAATGCAATCCATCCATTTCATAAAGATAATTTGCCACACAAGAACTTGGTTTTAATCGGTTAGTTTATATGACAGCTACATACATATGTAAGTATGTACATGCATATGTACGAATTTGATAAATCAATACATACCTTCTTGGAGAGAAAAAAGATGTGCAAAGTTTCAGATTATGAGATAAAACCGTAGGTACTGGTAAAAAGAAGGAGAAAATGTAGGGAGATAGAACTAGGGCTGAATGATAGGTTGTACAAAAACCTATGACAAATTCTAAACAAAAGATTCGCTTGAGATCACCACATATCCTACTACTATGAGTTGCTGAAAACCGATAAGATTTGAAAAAAATAAGAGGTCCTAAATATGTACATAATTCGAAATTTTTATGTCCGGCGAAGTAGCTGTAAAACACTTGTTTAATGTAAAGGGTGATTTTTTAAGAGCTTGATAACTTTTTTTTAAAAAAAAAACGCATAAAATTTGCAAAATCTCATCGGTTCTTTATTTGAAACGTTAGATTGGTTCATGACATTTACTTTTTGAAGATAATTTCATTTAAATGTTGACCGCGGCTGCGTCTTAGGTGGTCCATTCGGAAAGTCCAATTTTGGGCAACTTTTTCGAGCATTTCGGCCGGAATAGCCCGAATTTCTTCGGAAATGTTGTCTTCCAAAGCTGGAATAGTTGCTGGCTTATTTCTGTAGACTTTAGACTTGACGTAGCCCCACAAAAAATAGTCTAAGGCGTTAAATCGCATGATCTTGGTGGCCAACTTACGGGTCCATTTCTTGAGATGAATTGTTGTCCGAAGTTTTCCCTCAAAATGGCCATAGAATCGCGAGCTGTGTGGCATGTAGCGCCATCTTGTTGAAACCACATGTCAACCAAGTTCAGTTCTTCCATTTTTGGCAACAAAAAGTTTGTTAGCATCGAACGATAGCGATCGCCATTCACCGTAACGTTGCGTCCAACAGCATCTTTGAAAAATACGGTCCAATGATTCCACCAGCGTACAAACCACACCAAACAGTGCATTTTTCGGGATGCATGGGCAGTTCTTGAACGGCTTCTGGTTGCTCTTCACCCCAAATGCGGCAATTTTGCTTATTTACGTAGCCATTCAACCAGAAATGAGCCTCATCGCTGAACAAAATTTGTCGATAAAAAAGCATTTCGAACCGAACACTGATTTTGGTAATAAAATTCAATGATTTGCAAGCGTTGCTCGTTAGTAAGTCTATTCATGATGAAATGTCAAAGCATACTGAGCATCTTTCTCTTTGACACCATGTCTGAAATCCCACGTGATCTGTCAAATACTAATGCATGAAAATCCTAACCTCAAAAAAATCACCCGTTATATAGAAGATTGTTTGAAATACTGCCGCAGCAGCCAATGACAATCAGAAAAGCCAGACACTTGAATATACATATCTCTGTATTTTGCTTATTTCCTGGCTTCGAATAATTGAATCTCAAGCAGAAGCTATAATCCAGCAAATTTATTGTGAGATTAAAATTGCTGATATCCAATAAAAACAATTTAAGCGCAGTTGACTTCATCTGCCACTCCTGCTGCTCAGCAGTCCGAATCAATTATGAATGAGCTGCGGCCATCGCCGTCGTTCGATGGTTCAATAAAAGTAGCGACCAATAAAAATGACAGTGACACGACAACGGTTAGCGCCGAAGTTGGTCATTCAGTTGTGTGCATATACAAAATACATACATGCCTGCGTGCACGCGTTCATATGTATACGTATGTAAGGTATGTATAAATTAGGAAGTAAACATATTTAAGTGAAATAAGTATGTAGAAGAATAAGGATATAAGTATGTATGTATGTACATATATTACTGATTTTATAGAATTTATGCATACATACATACTTGTATATATGTTTGTATATACATATGTACTATCGGATAATGGATACTTAAACGAATAGTGTTTCAAACAGATCTACGGACCTTTTCTCCCTGCAATCGGGTTCCCACATTTAGCAACGCGTCAGCGATAACTTTAATTTTCGAAAATTAGTTTTGTTTATACAAGACACGGTGGAAGAAAGAATAACAATGACGAGCCCAGACGAGGCTAACGCTGGCAGCTCGAGGCAGCAATCACCACACTTATGTATGAATGTACTTATGTATGTATGTATATATATATGTACAAATGGGCAGAGCTAGCCGAGTGACAGTGGCAGCAACGGCAGCCAGCAACAATGACAGTTGTGCACCCAAAGTAAACAACCACAAAATATGCCACAAAGTCCGCTGAAATGCTGAAATACTAAAATGCAGGACGTCCATTAATGCATGTGTGTGTGTGTGCGTGTCGCGTTGAGTGGTGGCAGCAGCCGCGACGTCTGCACGCCGCCGAAAGTCGCATATGTCACTCGCTGCTAAATCCTCTTTTGGATGAAAGCAAAAAGCAACAAAAAAAACAACAAAAAACAAAATGAAATGCATCCAAAGTTACTTCTTCACACACACACACTAAAACCAGAATGAAAAGTGGCAAAAATGCGCTTGTTTCCAAAATTAGATAAACGCCAATGAAAATTTTGCGTCTAGTCAGCCCGCCAGCACGGCCGAGGGCAATGATGCAGCACTACTCTTCATAGTTTTCAATTTATGAGTTTGTATTGATTTCATTCAAGAAAAAAATCAAAAAAATCTACCGCTATAACACGTTAAATATTGTAGAAGTGTGTGTGCTCATACATATGCATGTATGTTATCCTTATAAATGCCATTGGAAGAGCCCTCCTTTATCAACAGCATATTTGATGCAGCAATTAGATATATTCTATACTACCATTATTTATGTATGTATGTACATATGTATATGTGACTACATTAGGGTGTGTAAAAATAAAAATACTATCTCTCTCTCATTTTGTATTAAAAAAAATATCTAAAAGAATGAACTCTTAATGGCCTATGTAGAAAAATTGGATATACTAGTCATGGACAAATTCCGAGACAAAACTGGCAGAGTAATGAATAGCGCTCTAAAAGTCATACAGCTATGGGCTATATCGACTAACATAGAAATAAATGGCGGTAAGAAATACCAAGTACTTGGGAGCAATTTTAGACTGACGTAGAAAGTCAAGGCGGAAGAGAGGGTGAAAAAGACCAGTGAGTTCCTCTATGCATATAAGAAAATGCTATTGCCAAAGTGGGGCCTATCACATGTCCTTATGCAGTAGTGTTACACAGCAGTAGTCAGGCCAATCTTGCTTTATAGTGCTGCAGTATCTTCAGGGAGAAGTCTTTGCAGTGAGGAACGCTGCTGAGATAGCTAACAAGACAGGAAATGACATACATAGATAATATTAATATATACGACGATAGTCTAGCGGTAATTAAAGCGATAATCTCATGTCGCATTGCATCCGAGAATGTCCTTAGGCACAGGGTAGTAGTAGTAGATATAGTGACTGCCAGAAAGCGGCATAAGTTCGGTACGAGAAACGACTTAGCTGATGAGATTGCCAAGTGTGACATTCGCTTGACTACCGAATCAGTTCCTGAAATGCGGAAGTCGTTAAAACCTTACACCACGAAATTTCCAAAAGGGCTAACAGACGCTTTGAAAGGGAATGCCTGAGGGGCATGCAGGAGCGCCGGAACACCAAGATCATGTGCCAGGAAGCGGAAAAAACACGTATGTTTTGTAATTATGCGGTTTCCACTGATAGACTGCAGGACGGTTGTTCGCCTATACACAGGTCAGAACATACTGGCATTGCCTACGAGCCGTCATATGTAACGACGATACAAGAAGGTAGAAAGTGCAGAGAAGTAGCCTTGAGATAGATGATGGAACTCCTTCCATGCTTCTGCCCAGCATTATCTAGAATTTGGGTAAAATATCTAGCAGCTTCATTGTTCAAAGCGCTGCAGAAAGTATCAGAATTAGATACCAGGTCTTTACAAAAAGAGTTCACATAATGTGCGATATAAACTTCAGCTCGTATTAATAATAACCCTCCGTGTGGCAGTATCTCACTCAGTATCTGCTATTTGAAAAATTCTTTCTCTTATACATATTTGTAGCAAATTCATTTTTCAAAAATAGTCTCATACAATATTTTCGTAAGCCTCGCCGTTCAAGATTATTAAATGTATCATAAAAATTATACACTAAAATTAATTTTTTCACGAAGTTTGTAACATTCAGAAAGAAACAACAGAGACCCAACAGCATGACGAGCTGAATCGAAATAGCCATGTTCGTCTGTTCGTCCGTCCGTCCATCTCATTGTATTTATCCGAACTAATCCCACAACTTTTGGGATATAGATCAGAAACTTTGCACACGTCCTTTCCTAACCTCTCGTTTGTCGAAACCACCACTATAGCTTATAGATGGCATACAAACAGAGCGATAAGAGAACGTGCTTGCACCAAATCTTTTGTATCTGCTTTTGTATTTGCTTTGATGGAGCCGAAGTTAACGTTTCTTTTATTTTTTGTTAGCAAGGTCTGGAAATCATGAAAAAAATCGAATAATTAAATTAAATAATCATTAAACTTTTACACTTTCCTTTCAAATAATAAGAAAAAAAAAAGAAAAGACTCTTCAATTAACATTGAAAGCTCATACGAGGAGAAAGTTTTTTAGATGTCAACTAAAAAAAGTTGAAAAAAGCTATGTTTTTACCTACCCTAATTGACATATATATACATATATGTATATGTATATCTACATATGTAAGAACATATATGTGTACATATGTGTGTGTATATGTGCATGTATACACATATGTATATGCCACAAATATAATTTTAATGTCATCATTGCTACGCCAGAGCTAGTGCCATGCAAGTACCACACATTGCTGTTCACTCCTGACTACCGTCGCGGTGACTCCGTCTACCTCTGCTTTCGCGGATCCCTCCAACCCTGCTGATGGCACAGCCATATCATTGCGATGAGCAATTTCCTGCGCGCATTTTATCCTAAGTAAACAATCCACCATTTGCTGTGACGATATTCTTCCTTACAAATGTACATACATATGTAAGTTAACACCAAATTAGTTAGATAATAATAAATTAGCTAACACAGCAATAAACAAGCGAATAAAAACACAAGTATAAAATTAATAAACCAAAATTGCTTAAAAACACAAGTATAAAATTAATAAACCAAAATTGCTGACGACACGTCTGCATTAACTCAAAAACAGGAAACGCGAAATAAGAATTTGCGGAAATCAACAACAACACCACAGCAGAGTTACAACGTCAGCGCAGCCGAATTTTATACGGTCACATTGAAGTGCAATGTGACCATAAATTATTGATAGGTATAGTGTAAGACAGAATTGTTAGTATTAAGCAGTCGAATTTAAGTAGTCGTAAGGTAGACTAGTCGAAATTAAGTAGCTGTAAGGAAAAGTTCAATAAATGATTAAACTTTAAAAAATTTGTTTTTTTTTCACATTTAAGTGGAAGAACGAATAATTGGCGCCCGAGCTAAAGAAGAAAGCTTGTTCGGTTCGCGAAAAGTTAAAAGTGCCGTTAAAAAAAAAACGCCGCGAAAAAGACAAGGTTAGCCTTTAACTGGTGACAAGTGGTCCTACAGGCCGAGCGGATTAAAGGATAAAAAAGTAACCAACACATTAAGAGCGTGAAAAGGATAGGAAAATCCTTCCTGGATGCTCCAGCGACACCGACAAGGAACAGCAGCAAAAAGCCTACAAAACAAAAACAGTGTGAGGAAGTGTACCCCAGTACAAACACGGAACAGGACAAATACACACTCATCGGTTTCGAGGATCATCATGAAGCTGTGTATAGTGTAAGTAGCGTAAGAAATATAATTAGTAATAAGACCAGAGAGGAAAAATTGTGAGGAAAAAAAAATTGTTTGTTATTAATAATAAATTAATTATTAAGTGAAGCTATAGTGTAAGTAAATATAAATAAAATACGGCTTGTACAGCCTATAAAATTAAATATTATTAAAGCTGCGATTCACCACCTTCGGGGGGACCCTCCAGCTTATAATAAATAAAAACTCTGCGATTCCCCCGGACCCTCCAGAGATTTATAAATTATAAATTAAATAACAAAAGGCTCGTACAGCCAGTAACTAAAATAAATAAAAACCTATAACAACGCTTAACTCTGCGATTCCCCCGGACCCTCCAGAGTAGAAAAGCTACCTTTCCTAGAAGGGTTAATAACGAAAAATTAGGAAATATTAGTTTTAGAGAAAATAAAATAATAAATAGAATTTTTTTTACATATTTCGTAACCCTCAAATAAGTAAAAGGGAAGAAAAAATGGCAAATCCAAATAACCTCATAAGGCCCCAGTAACTACCCTCACCTAATCCAAATCCTCCACAACCCGATTTAGCAAATCAAGTAAGAGAACTACTAGGTCAATTACTACTCACAGATGACGAAAACATAATACAAAGTATAATTAAGAATGACATGATCCCAGCACCCATA